>NC_074665.1:93755728-93932923 GCF_029448725.1 Salvelinus fontinalis | reverse complement strand
CTGCCTGCCCCGGGCGGGACAGGGTCTATTTCTGCAGGCAAACAATGATTTCTGTTTGATTTGGATAGTCCACCTGTAGATGCTCTACAGACTACTAACACTAGCTCTAACCTTCTCCTTCAGATGGACGATCTACTAACACTAGCTCTAACCTTCTCCTTCAGATGGACGATCTACTAACACTAGCTCTAACCTTCTCCTTCAGATGGACGATCTACTAACACTAGCTCTAACCTTATCCTTCAGATGGACGATCTACTAACACTAGCTCTAACCTTCTCCTTCAGATGGACGATCTACTAACACTAGCTCTAACCTTCTCCTTCAGATGGACGATCTACTAACACTAGCTCTAACCTTCTCCTTCAGATGGACGATCTACTAACACTAGCTCTAACCTTCTCCTTCAGATGGACGATCTACTAACACTAGCTCTAACCTTCTCCTTCAGATGGACGATCTACTAACACTAGCTCTAACCTTATCCTTCAGATGGACGATCTACTAACACTAGCTCTAACCTTCTCCTTCAGATGGACGATCTACTAACACTAGCTCTAACCTTCTCCTTCAGATGGACGATCTACTAACACTAGCTCTAACCTTCTCCTTCAGATGGACGATCTACTAACACTAGCTCTAACCTTCTCCTTCAGATGGACGATCTACTAACACTAGCTCTAACCTTCTCCTTCAGATGGACGATCTACTAACACTAGCTCTAACCTTCTCCTTCAGATGGACGATCTACTAACACTAGCTCTAACCTTCTCCTTCAGATGGACGATCTACTAACACTAGCTCTAACCTTCTCCTTCAGATGGACGATCTACTAACACTAGCTCTAACCTTCTCCTTCAGATGGACGATCTACTAACACTAGCTCTAACCTTCTCCTTCAGATGGACGATCTACTAACACTAGCTCTAACCTTCTCCTTCAGATGGACGATCTACTAACACTAGCTCTAACCTTCTCCTTCAGATGGACGATCTACTAACACTAGCTCTAACCTTCTCCTTCAGATGGACGATCTACTAACACTAGCTCTAACCTTCTCCTTCAGATGGACGATCTACTAACACTAGCTCTAACCTTCTCCTTCAGATGGACGATCTACTAACACTAGCTCTAACCTTCTCCTTCAGATGGACGATCTACTAACACTAGCTCTAACCTTATCCTTCAGATGGACGATCTACTAACACTAGCTCTAACCTTCTCCTTCAGATGGACGATCTACTAACACTAGCTCTAACCTTCTCCTTCAGATGGACGATCTACTAACACTAGCTCTAACCTTCTCCTTCAGATGGACGATCTACTAACACTAGCTCTAACCTTCTCCTTCAGATGGACGATCTACTAACACTAGCTCTAACCTTCTCCTTCAGATGGACGATCTACTAACACTAGCTCTAACCTTCTCCTTCAGATGGACGATCTACTAACACTAGCTCTAACCTTATCCTTCAGATGGACGATCTACTAACACTAGCTCTAACCTTCTCCTTCAGATGGACGATCTACTAACACTAGCTCTAACCTTCTCCTTCAGATGGACGATCTACTAACACTAGCTCTAACCTTCTCCTTCAGATGGACGATCTACTAACACTAGCTCTAACCTTCTCCTTCAGATGGACGATCTACTAACACTAGCTCTAACCTTCTCCTTCAGATGGACGATCTACTAACACTAGCTCTAACCTTCTCCTTCAGATGGACGATCTACTAACACTAGCTCTAACCTTCTCCTTCAGATGGACGATCTACTAACACTAGCTCTAACCTTCTCCTTCAGATGGACGATCTACTAACACTAGCTCTAACCTTCTCCTTCAGATGGACGATCTACTAACACTAGCTCTAACCTTCTCCTTCAGATGGACGATCTACTAACACTAGCTCTAACCTTCTCCTTCAGATGGACGATCTACTAACACTAGCTCTAACCTTCTCCTTCAGATGGACGATCTACTAACACTAGCTCTAACCTTCTCCTTCTCCTAACCCTTAACCTGAACCCTAACCTCTTAACCCTTAACCCTAGCCTTAACGTTAACCCTTACCCTAACCGTAGCAAGTAATTGCAGGTAGTTTGTTGATAGTACGACCATCCTGTAAGCATCTACAGATGGATAATCTGGATTATCTGTGACCCAATGATTGTGTCCCAGAGACCTGACCGTGGGTTACCAGGACAACATCGTGGACTACAGGAAACGGAGGGTCGAGCACGCCCCCGTTCACATCGACGGGGCTGTAGTAGAGCGGGTCGAGAGCGTCAGGTTCCGCTGTGTTCGCATCAATAACAATCTATCGTGGTCCAAACACACCTACGCAGTGGTGGAGATGGTACCCTCAGATCCTCAATGTTCTTCATCTGCACCGTTGAGAGCGTCTTGACTGACTGCGTCACCGCCTGGTATGACAACTGCTTCACATCCCACCGCGAGGCACTACAGAGGGTAGTGTGTATGTCCCAGTACATCACTGGGGCCAAGCTGCCTGCCATCCAGGACCTCTATACCAGGCGGTGACAGAGGAAGCCACAAAAAACGGTCAAAGGCTCCAGCCACCCTATTCATAGACTGTTCTCTGTTTCCGCACGGCAAGTGGTACTGATACACCGAGTCTGGAACCAATAGGACCCTGAGCAGCTTCTACCCCCAAGGGTGGCAGGTAGCCTAGAGGTTAAGTGTTGGCACGGTAACCGAAAGATCGCTGGTTCGAATCCCCGAACTGGCAGTTAACTCACAACAACTGCTCCCCGGGCGCCGACAACGTTGAATTTTAAGGCAGCCCTCTCTCTGATCCAGTGGCGTTAAATACAGAAGACTCATTAAGGCAGCCCTCTCTGTGATCCAGAGGGGTTAAATACAGAAGACTCATTAAGGCAGCCCTCTCTGTGATCCAGAGGGGTTAAATACAGAAGACTCATTAAGGCAGCCCTCTCTGTGATCCAGAGGGGTTAAATACAGAAGACTCATTAAGGCAGCCCTCTCTCTGATCCAGAGGGGTTAAATACAGAAGACTCATTAAGGCAGCCCTCTCTGTGATCCAGAGGGGTTAAATACAGAAGACTCATTAAGGCAGCCCTCTCTCTGATCCAGAGGGGTTAAATACAGAAGACTCATTAAGGCAGCCCTCTCTCTGATCCAGAGGGGTTAAATACAGAAGACTCATTAAGGCAGCCCTCTCTGTGATCCAGAGGGGTTAAATACAGAAGACTCATTAAGGCAGCCCTCTCTCTGATCCAGAGGGGTTAAATACAGAAGACTCATTAAGGCAGCCCTCTCTCTGATCCAGAGGGGTTAAATACAGAAGACTCATTAAGGCAGCCCTCTCTCTGATCCAGAGGAGTTAAATACAGAAGACTCATTAAGGCAGCCCTCTCTCTAATCCAGAGGGGTTAAATACAGAAGACTCATTAAGGCAGCCCTCTCTCTGATCCAGAGGGGTTAAATACAGAAGACTCATTAAGGCAGCCCTCTCTCTGATCCAGAGGAGTTAAATACAGAAGACTCATTAAGGCAGCCCTCTCTCTAATCCAGAGGGGTTGGGTTAAATACAGAAGTCTCATTAAGGCAGCCCTCTCTCTGATCCAGAGGGGTTAAATACAGAAGACTCATTAAGGCAGCCCTCTCTCTGATCCAGAGGGGTTAAATACAGAAGACTCATTAAGGCAGCCCTCTCTCTGATCCAGAGGGGTTAAATACAGAAGACTCATTAAGGCAGCCCTCTCTCTGATCCAGAGGGGTTAAATACAGAAGACTCATTTCAGTTGAATGGATCGTTGTACCACTGACTAGGTTTTCCCTTCCCATTAATTTCTAACTAGTTAGTGCAGGAAGCTATTTGAACTATTCAACTATCGTCATGTTCACTAACTTGTATGACTCATCACATACGCTGCTACTGTTATGACTCGTCACATAGCGTCTACTGTTATGACTCATCACATACGCTGCTACTCTGATCTGTCACTATATTCCTAGTTTTATGTACATATCTACCTCAATTACCTGGCACTCCCTGTATATAGTCCTGTATATAACCATGTTATTACCTGGTACTTCCTGTATATAGTCATGTTATTACCTGGTACTTCCTGTATATAGCCATGTTATTACCTGGTACTTCCTGTATATAGTCATGTTATTACCTGGTACTCCCTGTATATAGCCGTGTTATTACCTGGTACTCCCTGTATATAACCGTGTTATTACATGGTACTTCCTGTATATAGCCGTGTTATTACCTGGTACTTCCTGTATATAGCCATGTTATTACCTGGTACTTCCTGTATATAGCCGTGTTATTACCCGGTACTCCCTGTATATAGCCGTGTTATTACCCGGTACTTCCTGTATATAGCCATGTTATTACCTGGTACTTCCTGTATATAGCCATGTTATTACCTGGTACTTCCTGTGTATAGCCATGTTATTACCTGGTGCTCCCTGTATATAGCCATGTTATTACCTGGTACTCCCTGTATATAACCATGTTATTACCTGGTACTTCCTGTATATAGCCGTGTTATTACCTGGTACTTCCTGTATATAGCCGTGTTATTACCTGGTACTTCCTGTATATAGCCGTGTTATTACCTGGTACTCCCTGTATATAGCCATGGTATTACCTGGTACTTCCTGTATATAGCCATGGTATTACCTGGTACTCCCTGTATATAGCCATGTTATTACCTGGTACTCCCTGTATATAGCCATGGTATTACCTGGTACTTCCTGTATATAGCCATGGTATTACCTGGTACTCCCTGTATATAGCCGTGTTATTACCTGGTACTCCCTGTATATAGCCGTGTTATTACCTGGTACTCCCTGTATATATCCGTGTTATTACCTGGTACTCCCTGTATATAGCCGTGTTATTACCTGGTACTTCCTGTATATATCCGTGTTATTACCTGGTACTTCCTGTATATAGCCGTGTTATTACCCGGTACTTCCTGTATATAGCCATGTTAATACCTGGTACTTCCTGTATATAGCCATGTTATTACCTGGTACTCCCTGTATATAGCCATGTTATTACCTGGTACTCCCTGTATATAGCCATGGTATTACCTGGTACCCCCTGTATATAGCCATGTTATTACCCGGTACTTCCTGTATATAGCCGTTATTACCCGGTACTTCCTGTATATAGCCGTGTTATTACCCGGTACTCCCTGTATATAGCCGTGTTATTACCCGGTACTCCCTGTATATAGCCGTGGTATTACCCGGTGCTCCCTGTATATAGCCGTGTTATTACCTGGTGCTCCCTGTATATAGCCATGTTATTACCTGGTGCTCCCTGTATATAGCCATGTTATTACCTGGTGCTCCCTGTATATAGCCATGTTATTACCTGGTGCTCCCTGTATATAGCCATGTTATTACCTGGTGCTCCCTGTATATAGCCATGTTATTACCTGGTGCTCCCTGTATATAGCCATGTTATTACCTGGTACTCCCTGTATATAACCATGTTATTACCTGGTACTTCCTGTATATAGCCGTGTTATTACCTGGTACTTCCTGTATATAGCCGTGTTATTACCTGGTACTTCCTGTATATAGCCGTGTTATTACCTGGTACTTCCTGTATATAGCCGTGTTATTACCTGGTACTCCCTGTATATAGCCATGGTATTACCTGGTACTTCCTGTATATAGCCATGGTATTACCTGGTACTCCCTGTATATAGCCATGTTATTACCTGGTACTCCCTGTATATAGCCATGGTATTACCTGGTACTTCCTGTATATAGCCATGGTATTACCTGGTACTCCCTGTATATAGCCGTGTTATTACCTGGTACTCCCTGTATATAGCCGTGTTATTACCTGGTACTCCCTGTATATATCCGTGTTATTACCTGGTACTCCCTGTATATAGCCGTGTTATTACCTGGTACTTCCTGTATATATCCGTGTTATTACCTGGTACTTCCTGTATATAGCCGTGTTATTACCTGGTACTTCCTGTATATAGCCGTGTTAATACCTGGTACTTCCTGTATATAGCCGTGTTATTACCTGGTACTCCCTGTATATAGCCGTGTTATTACCTGGTACTCCCTGTATATAGCCATGGTATTACCTGGTACCCCCTGTATATAGCCATGTTATTACCCGGTACTTCCTGTATATAGCCGTGTTATTACCCGGTACTTCCTGTATATAGCCGTGTTATTACCCGGTACTCCCTGTATATAGCCGTGTTATTACCTGGTACTCCCTGTATATAGCCATGGTATTACCTGGTACCCCCTGTATATAGCCATGTTATTACCTGGTACTCCCTGTATATAACCATGTTATTACCCGGTACTCTCTGTATATAGCCATGTTATTACCTCTATAAGGACTATATATAATACATGGTGGACATCCCATATGGCAGCATGCCCTGTATAGTGCACCACTTTAGACCAGGGCCTATAGGGTAGTGCACTACTTTAGACCAGGTCCTATAGGGTAGTGCACTACTTTTGACCAGGGCTCATGAGTAGTGCACTACTTTTGACCAGAGCCCATGGGTAGTGCACTTCTTTTGACCAGGGCCCCATGGTTAGTGCACTTCTTTTGACCAGGGCCCCATGGGTAGTGCACTACTTTTGACCAGGGCCCCATGGGTAGTGCACTACTTTTGACCAGGGCCCCATGGGTAGTGCACTACTTTTGACCAGGGCTCATGGGGTAGTGCACTACTTTAGACCAGGGCTCATGGGGTAGTGCACTACTTTTGACCAGGGCCCCATGGGTAGTGCACTACTTTTGACCAGGGCTCATGGGTAGTGCACTATAAAGGGAATAGGATGCCATTTGGCATACAACCAGGCTTTACATCTGGTGGGGGTCGTCCACTCACTGGGACGTGCTGGGTTCTCTCCCTGAGTCCCCACTGAACCCAATACCCCCCAAAACAAGCTTGGACCCCAGGGTGTAAATGAAGAGCACATGTTGGATCAAATCTGTGTTGTGAAACAGCCACAGCTCCCCCCATGTGTAGGGAGTGGTAGTGCACCCTAACACCATGCTACATGGAGGACTACAGGAAACTCAGGAGACTGTTGTGAAACAGCCACAGCTCCCCCCATGTGTAGGGAGTGGTAGTGCACCCTAACAGCAGGCTACATGGAGGACTACAGGAAACTCAGGAGACTGTTGTGAAACAGCCACAGCTCCCCCCATGTGTAGGGAGTGGTAGTGCACCCTAACAGCAGGCTACATGGAGGACTACAGGAAACTCAGGAGACTGGTTCAGTACAGCCACAGCTCCCCCCATGTGTAGGGAGTAGTAGTGCACCCTAACACCAGGCTACATGGAGGACTACAGGAAACTCAGGAGACTAGTTCAGTACAGTAGCTCTTAGCAGCCTGTGATTTATGATGCTACATGGAGGACTACAGGAAACTCAGCAGCTCTTAGCAGCCTGTGATTTAATGATGCTTTCGGTGTTTCGGCTTGTTGCTGTAGTTGAACTGAATGTGTCCTTTCTGTGTTCTCTTGGTGGTAAATGGTTTGACGCTGATGGTTTCCTATTTCTCTGGTCTCCACACAGGCTCGTCTTCGGGACCCTGTATCCTGCCTACTATTCATACAAAGCAGTGAAAACCAAAAATGTCAAGGAATATGTAAGTACAGAGACCCTTATTTCAACATCATTGATTTCATCATACTAGTGTGTGTGTGTGGGGTTCCCCCAAGGGCGTAAAGCGAGGGTAAGTGGATGAGGGTGTGTGGGGGGTTCCCCCAAGGGCGTACAGCGAGGGTAAGTGGACGAGGGTGTGTCTTTTATGAGTTTGAAAAGCAGCCCATGTCTGGTCTGACGGTATTGAGAACAAGTCCAGGCATGTGAATGGTACTTAACTGCCTATGACTGGAACCAACACATTGACATGCCTGTCTGTGGAGACGTGCAGCAGGGCACTGTGAAGGCTGGGCTCCTGTCCTTACTAGAATCATCCAAGCAGGTGCCTTACAGGAATGCTATATTGAGCGTGTGGCCAACAGGTTTAGGAGAGGTTCTTTATGAGGATATCATCGGTCTCCTCTCCTCAGCCCTTTCTCCTCTCCTCTGCCCTTTCTCCTCTCCTCAGCCCTTTCTCCTCTCCTCAGCCCTTTCTCCTCTCCTCAGCCCTTTCTCCTCTCCTCAGCCCTTTCTCCTCTCCTCCGTCTCTCCCTCCCCTTGTCCTCCATCTCTCCCTCTGTTGTTTGTGCAACAAACTGTTGTTTGTGCAACAGTATCTTCTAAATCAAAGAGGGAAAGGCGAAGCATGAATATGTTAGCTACATGAAGTAGCTAAGAGAGAACGTTTAATTTAACCAAAGATTATAGGGTCCCCTAGGAAACCCTGACCAACACTTTGGTTCCTACCTTGTCACAATAATGCCTCTGGCATTTTTATTCATTGTCATGTCAAACAACACTTTATTCAAAGTGCCTACTTATCTTCTAACTACATAATTAGAATAATAATTTTTCCATTATTCCGACAGTTCACACAAGTGTTCCGATCTAAATCTCAATTGCAACGTTTGGTTAAAAATAAGGCCTAGATTTATTTGCCCGTATCGTGCAGCCCTACATGGCAGTGTGGAAATAATCTCAAATGAGTGCAGGAAATTCAGAAATGTAAATTGTTTTATACTGTTCAAATAAACTTCAAACCAATCAGAATGGAGAAAGACCGATTGAAATCACTTAGAATGAATGTGTTGTCACACTCTCCTCCTAAAGCATTAGGATATCTGGGTTATATCGCCCAGCCTACACCCAGACAACTTCTCTTCAAAGAATTGTGTTGTGTTGTTGCCTGTCTCCGTTTCATAGACAGAGCATCATATCTATCTAGGCAGAAGTGGAGTTTTGGTATTATTTTATTAGGATCTCTATCTGTTTCCAAGGCAGCGGCTGCTCTTCCTGGGGTCCAAACAGGAAACAACACCATAAATGGAATACATAATATTCATAGCACTACATACAGTGCATTCGAAAAGTACTCAGACCCCTTTCCCCACATTTCTTTGTTACATTACAGCCTAAATGTGTTTGAATAAAACATTTCCCTCATCCATCTACACACAGTACCCTATAATAACAAAGGGAAAACAGGTTATTATAATATTTTGCTAATTTACTTAAATATTCAGACCTTTTGCTATGAGACTTGAAATCGAGTTCAGGTGCATCCTGTTTCCATTGATCATCCTTGATGTTTTTACCACTTGATTGGAGTCCACCGGTGGTTGATTGGACATGACATGGAAAGGCACACACCTGTCTACACTACCGGTCAAAAGTTTTAGGACACCTCCTCATTCAAGGGTGTTTATTTATTTTCTACATTGGTGAATAGTGGTGAAGACATCAACTATGAAATAACACATATGGAATCATGTAGTAACCAAAAAAAGTGTTAAACAAATCAAAATACATTTTAGATTCTTCAAATAGCCACCCTTTGCCTTGATGACAGCTTTGCACACTCTTGGCATTCTCTCAACCAGTTTCACCTGGAATGCTTTTCCAACAGTCTTGAAGGAGTTCCCACATATGCTGAGCACTTGTTGGCTGCTTTTCCTTCACTCTGCAGTCCAACTCATCCCGAACCATCTCAATTGGGTTGAGGTCGGGTGATTGTGGAGACCAGGTCATCTGATGCAGCACTCCATGACTCTCCTTCTTGGTCAAATAGCCCTTACACAGCTTGGAGGTGTGTTGGGTCATTGTCCTGTTGGAAAACAAATGATAGTCCCACTAAGCACAAATTTAGGCACACTTAACCAGCATGGCTACCACAGCATTCTGCAGTGATATGCCATCCCATCTGATTTGCGCTTAGTGGGACTATCATTTGTTGTTAGATAAGCATTAGCAGGTGTTATACTGGGTCTAGTGATCAGGGAACTAGTGGGACTATCATTTGTTGTTAGATAGCATTAGCAGGTGTTATATTGGGTCTAGTGATCAGGGAACTAGTGGGACTATCATTTGTTGTTAGATAGCATTAGCAGGTGTTAAACTGGGTCTAGTGATCAGGGAACTAGTGGGACTATCATTTGTTGTTAGATAAGCATTAGCAGGTGTTATACTGGGTCTAGTGATCAGGGAACTAGTGGGACTATCATTTGTTGTTAGATAGCATTAGCAGTTGTTATACTGGGTCTAGTGATCAGGGAACTAGTGGGTTGTTAGATAGCATTAGCAGGTGTTATATTGGGTCTAGTGATCAGGGAACTAGTGGGACTATCATTTGTTGTTAGATAAGCATTAGCAGGTGTTATACTGGATCTAGTGATCAGGGAACTAGTGGGTTGTTAGCATTAGCAGGTGTTATATTGGGTCTAGTGATCAGGGAACTAGTGGGGGACTATCATTTGTTGTTAGATAGCATTCGCAGGTGTTATACTGGGTCTAGTGATCAGGGAACTAGTGGAGCCATCAGACCTGATCTTAGAAGGCATTTTCAGAACTTGGACCGGACCTTCCCAATGAGGGTCACTCTCTCAGTGAGTCAGGACGTTCTGTTACCATCAAGTCTGACCCTTTCTAAATGTACAAGTTAAAGAGTGTAGGGCCTACATAAGACTGTTGTTCACGGCAGTAACTGAGACGTGTGGACTACACCAAAACATTTTCCTGAAATGTTGAGTGTTCAGTTTGGAAAGTTAGTTTCAGTAAATCCTCCAGTCAGACTGGCTGGGTTGGTTGTAGAACACAGAGTACAGAGCATTCTACCACCAAGCCATTTCAGAACATGTTCTACCACCAAGCCATTTCAGAACATGTGACGCTTTAATACCACCAAGCCATTTCAGAACATGTGACGCTTTAATACCGCCAAGCCATTTCAGAACATGTCACGCTTTAATACCACCAAGCCATTTCAGAACATGTTCTACCACCAAGCCATTTCAGAACATGTCACGCTTTAATACCACCAAGCCATTTCAGAACATGTTACGTGGTCACGCTTTAATACCACCAAGCCATTTCAGAACATGTCACGCTTTAATACCACCAAGCCATTTCAGAACATGTTACGCTTTAATACCGCCAAGCCATTTCAGAACATGTCACGCTTTAATACCACCAAGCCATTTCAGAACATGTTACGCTTTAATACCACCAAGCCATTTCAGAACATGTCACGCTTTAATACCACCAAGCCATTTCAGAACATGTCACGCTTTAATACCACCAAGCCATTTCAGAACATGTTACGCTTTAATACCGCCAAGCCATTTCAGAACATGTCACGCTTTAATACCACCAAGCCATTTCAGAACATGTCACGTGGTCACGCTTTAATACCACCAAGCCATTTCAGAACATGTTACGCTTTAATACCACCAAGCCATTTCAGAACATGTCACGTGGTCACGCTTTAATACCACCAAGCCATTTCAGAACATGTTACGCTTTAATACCACCAAGCCATTTCAGAACATGTCACGCTTTAATACCACCAAGCCATTTCAGAACATGTCACGCTTTAATACCACCAAGCCATTTCAGAACATGTTACGCTTTAATACCACCAAGCCATTTCAGAACATGTTACGCTTTAATACCACCAAGCCATTTCAGAACATGTCACGCTTTAATACCACCAAGCCATTTCAGAACATGTCACGCTTTAATACCACCAAGCCATTTCAGAACATGTTACGCTTTAATACCACCAAGCCATTTCAGAACATGTCACGCTTTAATACCACCAAGCCATTTCAGAACATGTCACGTGGTCACGCTTTAATACCACCAAGCCATTTCAGAACATGTTACTCTTTAATACCACCAAGCCATTTCAGAACATGTTACGCTTTAATACCGCCAAGCCATTTCAGAACATGTTACGCTTTAATACCACCAAGCCATTTCAGAACATGTCACGCTTTAATACCACCAAGCCATTTCAGAACATGTCACGCTTTAATACCACCAAGCCATTTCAGAACATGTCACGCTTTAATACCACCAAGCCATTTCAGAACATGTCACGCTTTAATACCACCAAGCCATTTCAGAACATGTCACGCTTTAATACCACCAAGCCATTTCAGAACATGTTACGCTTTAATACCACCAAGCCATTTCAGAACATGTTACGCTTTAATACCACCAAGCCATTTCAGAACATGTCACGCTTTAATACCACCAAGCCATTTCAGAACATGTTACGCTTTAATACCACCAAGCCATTTCAGAACATGTTACGCTTTAATACCGCCAAGCCATTTCAGAACATGTTACGCTTTAATACCGCCAAGCCATTTCAGAACATGTCACGTGGTTACGCTTTAATACCACCAAGCCATTTCAGAACATGTCACGCTTTAATACCACCAAGCCATTTCAGAACATGTTACGCTTTAATACCGCCAAGCCATTTCAGAACATGTCACGTGGTTACGCTTTAATACCACCAAGCCATTTCAGAACATGTCACGCTTTAATACCACCAAGCCATTTCAGAACATGTTACGCTTTAATACCGCCAAGCCATTTCAGAACATGTTCTACCACCAAGCCATTTCAGAACATGTTACGCTTTAATACCACCAAGCCATTTCAGAACATGTTACGCTTTAATACCGCCAAGCCATTTCAGAACATGTTCTACCACCAAGCCATTTCAGAACATGTTCTACCACCAAGCCATTTCAGAACATGTCACGCTTTAATACCGCCAAGCCATTTCAGAACATGTCACGCTTTAATACCACCAAGCCATTTCAGAACATGTCACGCTTTAATACCACCAAGCCATTTCAGAACATGTCACGCTTTAATACCACCAAGCCATTTCAGAACATGTTACGCTTTAATACCGCCAAGCCATTTCAGAACATGTCACGTGGTTACGCTTTAATACCACCAAGCCATTTCAGAACATGTCACGCTTTAATACCACCAAGCCATTTCAGAACATGTTACGCTTTAATACCACCAAGCCATTTCAGAACATGTTACGCTTTAATACCGCCAAGCCATTTCAGAACATGTTCTACCACCAAGCCATTTCAGAACATGTTACGCTTTAATACCACCAAGCCATTTCAGAACATGTTACGCTTTAATACCGCCAAGCCATTTCAGAACATGTCACGCTTTAATACCACCAAGCCATTTCAGAACATGTCACGCTTTAATACCACCAAGCCATTTCAGAACATGTCACGCTTTAATACCACCAAGCCATTTCAGAACATGTCACGCTTTAATACCACCAAGCCATTTCAGAACATGTTACGCTTTAATACCACCAAGCCATTTCAGAACATGTTACTCTTTAATACCACCAAGCCATTTCAGAACATGTCATGTGGTTACGCTTTAATACCACCAAGCCATTTCAGAACATGTTACGCTTTAATACCACCAAGCCATTTCAGAACATGTTACGCTTTAATACCACCAAGCCATTTCAGAACATGTTACGCTTTAATACCACCAAGCCATTTCAGAACATGTCACGCTTTAATACCACCAAGCCATTTCAGAACATGTCACGTGGTCACGCTTTAATACCGCCAAGCCATTTCAGAACATGTTACGCTTTAATACCACCAAGCCATTTCAGAACATGTTACGCTTTAATACCACCAAGCCATTTCAGAACGTGACGCTTTAATACCACCAAGCCATTTCAGAACATGTGACGCTTTAATACCGCCAAGCCATTTCAGAACATGTTACGCTTTAATACCACCAAGCCATTTCAGAACATGTCACGCTTTAATACCACCAAGCCATTTCAGAACATGTTACGCTTTAATACCACCAAGCCATTTCAGAACATGTCACGCTTTAATACCACCAAGCCATTTCAGAACATGTTACGCTTTAATACCGCCAAGCCATTTCAGAACATGTTACGCTTTAATACCACCAAGCCATTTCAGAACATGTCACGTGGTTACGCTTTAATACCACCAAGCCATTTCAGAACATGTTACGCTTTAATACCACCAAGCCATTTCAGAACATGTCACGTGGTTACGCTTTAATACCACCAAGCCATTTCAGAACATGTTACGCTTTAATACCACCAAGCCATTTCAGAACATGTTACGCTTTAATACCACCAAGCCATTTCAGAACATGTCACGTGGTTACGCTTTAATACCGCCAAGCCATTTCAGAACATGTTACGCTTTAATACCGCCAAGCCATTTCAGAACATGTCACGCTTTAATACCACCAAGCCATTTCAGAACATGTCACGCTTTAATACCGCCAAGCCATTTCAGAACATGTCACGTGGTCACGCTTTAATACCACCAAGCCATTTCAGAACATGTTACGCTTTAATACCACCAAGCCATTTCAGAACATGTTACGCTTTAATACCACCAAGCCATTTCAGAACATGTCACGCTTTAATACCACCAAGCCATTTCAGAACATGTTACGCTTTAATACCGCCAAGCCATTTCAGAACATGTTACGCTTTAATACCACCAAGCCATTTCAGAACATGTTACGCTTTAATACCGCCAAGCCATTTCAGAACATGTCACGCTTTAATACCACCAAGCCATTTCAGAACATGTTACGCTTTAATACCGCCAAGCCATTTCAGAACATGTCACGCTTTAATACCACCAAGCCATTTCAGAACATGTTCTACCACCAAGCCATTTCAGAACATGTCACGCTTTAATACCACCAAGCCATTTCAGAACATGTTACGTGGTCACGCTTTAATACCACCAAGCCATTTCAGAACATGTCACGCTTTAATACCACCAAGCCATTTCAGAACATGTTACGCTTTAATACCGCCAAGCCATTTCAGAACATGTTACGCTTTAATACCGCCAAGCCATTTCAGAACATGTCACGCTTTAATACCACCAAGCCATTTCAGAACATGTTACGCTTTAATACCGCCAAGCCATTTCAGAACATGTCACGCTTTAATACCACCAAGCCATTTCAGAACATGTTACGCTTTAATACCACCAAGCCATTTCAGAACATGTTACGCTTTAATACCACCAAGCCATTTCAGAACATGTTACGCTTTAATACCACCAAGCCATTTCAGAACATGTTACGCTTTAATACCACCAAGCCATTTCAGAACATGTTACGCTTTAATACCACCAAGCCATTTCAGAACATGTTACGCTTTAATACCACCAAGCCATTTCAGAACATGTCACGCTTTAATACCGCCAAGCCATTTCAGAACATGTTACGCTTTAATACCGCCAAGCCATTTCAGAACATGTTACGCTTTAATACCGCCAAGCCATTTCAGAACATGTCACGTGGTTACGCTTTAATACCACCAAGCCATTTCAGAACATGTCACGCTTTAATACCACCAAGCCATTTCAGAACATGTTACGCTTTAATACCGCCAAGCCATTTCAGAACATGTTACGCTTTAATACCACCAAGCCATTTCAGAACATGTCACGCTTTAATACCACCAAGCCATTTCAGAACATGTCACGCTTTAATACCGCCAAGCCATTTCAGAACATGTTACGCTTTAATACCGCCAAGCCATTTCAGAACATGTTACGCTTTAATACCACCAAGCCATTTCAGAACATGTCACGCTTTAATACCGCCAAGCCATTTCAGAACATGTCACGCTTTAATACCGCCAAGCCATTTCAGAACATGTTACGCTTTAATACCACCAAGCCATTTCAGAACATGTCACGCTTTAATACCACCAAGCCATTTCAGAACATGTTCTACCACCAAGCCATTTCAGAACATGTTACGCTTTAATACCGCCAAGCCATTTCAGAACATGTTACGCTTTAATACCGCCAAGCCATTTCAGAACATGTTCTACCACCAAGCCATTTCAGAACATGTTACGCTTTAATACCACCAAGCCATTTCAGAACATGTTACGCTTTAATACCGCCAAGCCATTTCAGAACATGTCACGCTTTAATACCACCAAGCCATTTCAGAACATGTCACGCTTTAATACCACCAAGCCATTTCAGAACATGTCACGCTTTAATACCACCAAGCCATTTCAGAACATGTTACGCTTTAATACCACCAAGCCATTTCAGAACATGTTACGCTTTAATACCACCAAGCCATTTCAGAACATGTCACGCTTTAATACCACCAAGCCATTTCAGAACATGTCACGTGGTCACGCTTTAATACCGCCAAGCCATTTCAGAACATGTCACGCTTTAATACCGCCAAGCCATTTCAGAACATGTTACGCTTTAATACCGCCAAGCCATTTCAGAACATGTTACGCTTTAATACCACCAAGCCATTTCAGAACATGTTACGCTTTAATACCGCCAAGCCATTTCAGAACATGTTACTCTTTAATACCACCAAGCCATTTCAGAACATGTCACGTGGTTACGCTTTAATACCACCAAGCCATTTCAGAACATGTTACGCTTTAATACCACCAAGCCATTTCAGAACATGTTACGCTTTAATACCACCAAGCCATTTCAGAACATGTTACGCTTTAATACCACCAAGCCATTTCAGAACATGTCACGCTTTAATACCGCCAAGCCATTTCAGAACATGTTCTACCACCAAGCCATTTCAGAACATGTCACGTGGTTACGCTTGTCTTTAAATGCACAGGGAACGGCAGACTAGTAATAGAGAAACCTCCCCTGACAACAGCCTGGACAACATACATCCACATACAGATGGGACTACACATACAGATGGGACGACACATACAGATGGGACGACACATACAGATGGGACGACACATACAGATGGGACGACACATACAGATGGGACGACACATACAGATGGGACGACACATACAGATGGGACGACACATACAGATGGGACGACACATACAGATGGGACGACACATACAGATGGGACGACACATACAGATGGGACGACACATACAGATGGGACGACACATACAGATGGGACGACACATACAGATGGGACGACACATACAGATGGGACGACACATACAGATGGGACTATAGTTAGGACTACACATACAGATGGGACTACACATGGGACTACACATACAGATGGTACTACACATACAGATGGAACGACACATACAGATGGAACGACACATACAGATGGGACTATAGATACAGATGGGACTATAGTTAGGACTACATATACAGATGGGACTGTAGTTAGGACTACACATACAGATGGGACTGTAGTTAGGACTACACATACAGATGGGACTGTAGTTAGGACTACACATACAGATGGGACTACATATACAGATGGGCCTGCAGTTAGGACTACACATACAGATGGGACTGTAGTTAGGACTACACATACAGATGGGACTGTAGTTAGGACTACACATACAGATGGGACTGTAGTTAGGACTACACATACAGATGGGACTGCAGTTAGGACTACACATACAGATGGGACTGTAGTTAGGACTACACATACAGATGGGACTGTAGTTAGGACTACACATACAGATGGGACTGTAGTTAGGACTACACATACAGATGGGACTGCAGTTAGGACTACACATGCAGATGAGTCTATAGTTAGGACTACACATACAGATGGGACTGTAGTTAGGACTACACATGCAGATGAGTCTATAGTTAGGACTACACATGCAGATGAGTCTATAGTTAGGACTACATATACAGATGGGTCTGCAGTTAGGACTACATATACAGATGGGACTGTAGTTAGGACTACACATACAGATGGGACTGTAGTTAGGACTACACATACAGATGGGACTACACATACAGATGGGACTACAGTTAGGACTACACATACAGATGGGCCTACACATACAGATGGGCCTATAGCTAGGACTACACATACAGATGGGCCTACACATACAGATGGGCCTATAGCTAGGACTACACATACAGATAGGACTACACATACAGATGGGCCTATAGTTAGGACTACACATGCAGATGGGACTACACATACAGATGGGCCTATAGCTAGGACTACACATACAGATAGGACTACACATACAGATAGGCCTACAGTTAGGACTACACATACAGATGGGACTGTAGTTAGGACTACACATACAGATGGGACTACACATACAGATGGGACTACAGATACAGATAGGGCTGTAGTTAGGACTACACATACAGATGGGCCTATAGTTAGGACTACACATACAGATGGGACTACACATACAGATGGGACTACAGATGGCACTACACATACAGATAGGCCTATAGTTGACTGCTGATCCCATGTAAAGTGATTTTATACTTATTTGCTGTTGCTAGAGCCTTGTATGTTATAACAAAAATAAATTTTTCAACCACTTTGAGAGAGAGACTGCGTACCAAACTGATTTTTAGCCTGAAGGCCTGCTGTGTGAACAAGGCTTTAGTTACAAATGAGGAATAATCACGCTAGAACAAGTTGACGTGTCATTTCTCAGAGCCCGTGGCTTGTTGGCTAGGTATCTCCTCTGCCAGAGTCTGAGAGGGAGGAATGCTTGCTTTGGACGGGAGCCTGTAGCCTGCAGGCCTGAGCTGCTCTCGTCTTATTGGAGGGTTCCCCAAATGCTGCTTCTTTATGGACATAAAAGACTGTAAGACACCAGCCAATCAGCTCCAAGGGATTTTAATTTAGGAAATCTGTTCCAAAGTATTCCCATCCATAATAGAGAAATATATCCTATCTCTGTTGTTCCAGCAGGTGTATGTCTAGCATACTGTAACATAGTGTTGACCATCTCTCTCTGTTCCAACAGGTGAACTGTAACATGTATAGTGTTGACCATCTCTCTGTTCCAACAGGTGAACTGTAACATGTATAGTGTTGACCATCTCTCTGTTCCAACAGGTGTACTGTAACATGTATAGTGTTGACCATCTCTCTCTGTTCCAACAGGTGAACTGTAACATGTATAGTGTTGACCATCTCTCTGTTCCAACAGGTGAACTGTAACATGTATAGTGTTGACCATCTCTCTGTTCCAACAGGTGAACTGTAACATAGTGTTGACCATCTCTCTGTTCCAACAGGTGAACTGTAACATGTATAGTGTTGACCATCTCTCTGTTCCAACAGGTGAACTGTAACATGTATAGTGTTGACCATCTCTCTCTGTTCCAACAGGTGAACTGTAACATGTATAGTGTTGACCATCTCTCTCTGTTCCAACAGGTGAACTGTAACATGTATAGTGTTGACCATCTCTCTCTGTTCCAACAGGTGAACTGTAACATGTATAGTGTTGACCATCTCTCTGTTCCAACAGGTGAACTGTAACATGTATAGTGTTGACCATCTCTCTGTTCCAACAGGTGAACTGTAACATGTATAGTGTTGACCATCTCTCTCTGTTCCAACAGGTGAACTGTAACATGTATAGTGTTGACCATCTCTCTCTGTTCCAACAGGTGAACTGTAACATGTATAGTGTTGACCATCTCTCTGTTCCAACAGGTGAACTGTAACATGTATAGTGTTGACCATCTCTCTCTGTTCCAACAGGTGAACTGTAACATGTATAGTGTTGACCATCTCTCTGTTCCAACAGGTGAACTGTAACATGTATAGTGTTGACCATCTCTCTCTGTTCCAACAGGTGAACTGTAACATGTATAGTGTTGACCATCTCTCTCTGTTCCAACAGGTGAACTGTAACATGTATAGTGTTGACCATCTCTCTGTTCCAACAGGTGAACTGTAACATGTATAGTGTTGACCATCTCTCTGTTCCAACAGGTGTACTGTAACATGTATAGTGTTGACCATCTCTCTGTTCCAACAGGTGTACTGTAACATGTATAGTGTTGACCATCTCTCTGTTCCAACAGGTGAACTGTAACATGTATAGTGTTGACCATCTCTCTGTTCCAACAGGTGAACTGTAACATGTATAGTGTTGACCATCTCTCTGTTCCAACAGGTGAACTGTAACATAGTGTTGACCATCTCTCTGTTCCAACAGGTGAACTGTAACATGTATAGTGTTGACCATCTCTCTGTTCCAACAGGTGAACTGTAACATGTATAGTGTTGACCATCTCTCTCTGTTCCAACAGGTGAACTGTAACACGTATAGTGTTGACCATCTCTCTGTTCCAACAGGTGAACTGTAACATGTATAGTGTTGACCATCTCTCTGTTCCAACAGGTGAACTGTAACATGTATAGTGTTGACCATCTCTCTGTTCCAACAGGTGAACTGTAACATGTATAGTGTTGACCATCTCTCTCTGTTCCAACAGGTGAACTGTAACACGTATAGTGTTGACCATCTCTCTGTTCCAACAGGTGAACTGTAACATGTATAGTGTTGACCATCTCTCTGTTCCAACAGGTGAACTGTAACATGTATAGTGTTGACCATCTCTCTCTGTTCCAACAGGTGAACTGTAACATGTATAGTGTTGACCATCTCTCTCTGTTCCAACAGGTGAACTGTAACATGTATAGTGTTGACCATCTCTCTGTTCCAACAGGTGAACTGTAACATGTATAGTGTTGACCATCTCTCTCTGTTCCAACAGGTGAACTGTAACATGTATAGTGTTGACCATCTCTCTCTGTTCCAACAGGTGAACTGTAACATGTATAGTGTTGACCATCTCTCTCTGTTCCAACAGGTGAACTGTAACACGTATAGTGTTGACCATCTCTCTGTTCCAACAGGTGAACTGTAACATGTATAGTGTTGACCATCTCTCTCTGTTCCAACAGGTGAACTGTAACATGTATAGTGTTGACCATCTCTCTCTGTTCCAACAGGTGAACTGTAACATGTATAGTGTTGACCATCTCTCTCTGTTCCAACAGGTGAACTGTAACATGTATAGTGTTGACCATCTCTCTCTGTTCCAACAGGTGAACTGTAACATGTATAGTGTTGACCATCTCTCTGTTCCAACAGGTGAACTGTAACATGTATAGTGTTGACCATCTCTCTGTTCCAACAGGTGAACTGTAACATGTATAGTGTTGACCATCTCTCTCTGTTCCAACAGGTGAACTGTAACATGTATAGTGTTGACCATCTCTCTCTGTTCCAACAGGTGAACTGTAACATGTATAGTGTTGACCATCTCTCTCTGTTCCAACAGGTGAACTGTAACATGTATAGTGTTGACCATCTCTCTCTGTTCCAACAGGTGTACTGTAACATGTATAGTGTTGACCATCTCTCTCTGTTCCAACAGGTGTACTGTAACATGTATAGTGTTGACCATCTCTCTCTGTTCCAACAGGTGTACTGTAACATGTATAGTGTTGACCATCTCTCTCTGTTCCAACAGGTGTACTGTAACATGTATAGTGTTGACCATCTCTCTCTGTTCCAACAGGTGTACTGTAACATGTATAGTGTTGACCATCTCTCTGTTCCAACAGGTGTACTGTAACATGTATAGTGTTGACCATCTCTCTCTGTTCCAACAGGTCCGTTGGATGATGTACTGGATTGTGTTTGCTCTCTACACTGTAGTGGAGACCATCACAGACCTCACTGTAGCCTGGTAAGACTGAATACAGACCTCACTGTAGCCTGGGGAGACTGAATACAGACCTCACTGTAGCCTGGGGAGACTGAATACAGACCTCACTGTAGCCTGGGGAGACTGAATACAGACCTCACTGTAGCCTGGGGAGACTGAATACAGACCTCACTGTAGCCTGGGGAGACTGAATACAGACCTCACTGTAGCCTGGGGAGACTGAATACAGACCTCACTGTAGCCTGGGGAGACTGAATACAGACCTCACTGTAGCCTGGTAAGACTGATTACAGACCTCACTGTAGTGGAGACCATCACAGACCTCACTGTAGCCTGGGGAGACTGAATACAGACCTCACTGTAGCCTGGAGAGACTGAATACAGACCTCACTGTAGCCTGGGGAGACTGAATACAGACCTCACTGTAGCCTGGGGAGACTGAATACAGACCTCACTGTAGCCTGGGGAGACCATCACAGACCTCACTGTAGCCTGGGGAGACCATCACAGACCTCACTGTAGCCTGGGGAGACCATCACAGACCTCACTGTAGCCTGGAGAGACTGAATACAGACCTCACTGTAGCCTGGGGAGACTGAATACAGACCTCACTGTAGCCTGAGGAGACTGAATACAGACCTCACTGTAGCCTGGGGAGACTGAATACAGACCTCACTGTAGCCTGGGGAGACTGAATACAGACCTCACTGTAGCCTGGGGAGACTGAATACAGACCTCACTGTAGCCTGGGGAGACTGAATACAGACCTCACTGTAGCCTGGGGAGACTGAATACAGACCTCACTGTAGCCTGGTAAGACTGAATACAGACCTCACTGTAGCCTGGGGAGACTGAATACAGACCTCACTGTAGCCTGGTAAGACTGAATACAGACCTCACTGTAGCCTGGGGAGACTGAATACAGACCTCACTGTAGCCTTGGGAGACTGAATACAGACCTCGCTGTAGCCTGGGGAGACTGAATACAGACCTCGCTGTAGCCTGGGGAGACTGAATACAGACCTCACTGTAGCCTGGGGAGACTGAATACAGACCTCACTGTAGCCTGGGGAGACTGAATACAGACCTCACTCTAGTGGAGACCATCACAGACCTCACTGTAGCCTTGGGAGACTGAATACAGACCTCGCTGTAGCCTGGGGACACTGAATACAGACCTCACTGTAGCCTGGGGAGACTGAATACAGACCTCACTGTAGCCTGGGGAGACTGAATACAGACCTCACTGTAGCCTGGGGAGACTGAATACAGACCTCACTGTAGCCTGGTAAGACTGAATACAGACCTCACTGTAGCCTGAGGAGACTGAATACAGACCTCACTGTAGCCTGGTAAGACTGAATACAGACCTCACTGTAGCCTGGTAAGACTGAATACAGACCTCACTGTAGCCTGGGGAGACTGAATACAGACCTCACTGTAGCCTGGTAAGACTGAATACAGACCTCACTGTAGCCTGGTAAGACTGAATACAGACCTCACTGTAGCCTGGGGAGACTGAATACAGACCTCACTGTAGCCTGGGGAGACTGAATACAGACCTCACTGTAGCCTGGGGAGACTGAATACAGACCTCACTGTAGCCTGGTAAGACTGAATACAGACCTCACTGTAGCCTGGTAAGACTGAATACAGACCTCACTGTAGCCTGGTAAGACTGAATACAGACCTCACTGTAGCCTGGTAAGACTGAATACAGACCTCACTGTAGCCTGGTAAGACTGAATACAGACCTCACTGTAGCCTGGGGAGACTGAATACAGACCTCACTGTAGCCTGGGGAGACTGAATACAGACCTCACTGTAGCCTGGTAAGACTGATTACAGACCTCACTGTAGCCTGGGGAGACTGAATACAGACCTCACTGTAGCCCGGGGAGACTGAATATAGACCTCACTGTAGCCTGGGGAGACTGAATAAAGACCTCACTGTAGCCTGGGGAGACTGAATACAGACCTCACTGTAGCCTGGAGAGACTGAATACAGACCTCACTGTAGCCTGGGGAGACTGAATACAGACCTCACTGTAGCCTGGGGAGACTGAATACAGACCTCACTGTAGCCTGGGGAGACTGATTACAGACCTCACTGTACCCTGGTAAGACTGATTACAGACCTCACTGTAGCCTGGGGAGACTGAATACAGACCTCACTGTAGCCTGGGGAGACTGAATACAGACCTCACTGTAGCCTGGGGAGACTGAATACAGACCTCACTGTAGCCTGGGGAGACTGAATACAGACCTCACTGTAGCCCGGGGAGACTGAATATAGACCTCACTGTAGCCTGGGGAGACTGAATACAGACCTCACTGTAGCCTGGGGAGACTGAATACAGACCTCACTGTAGCCTGGTAAGACTGATTACAGACCTCACTGTAGCCTGGTAAGACTGAATACAGACCTCACTGTAGCCTGGTAAGACTGAATACAGACCTCACTGTAGCCTGGGGAGACTGAATACAGACCTCACTGTAGCCTGGGGAGACTGAATACAGACCTCACTGTAGCATGGGGACACTGAATACAGACCTCACTTTAGCCCGGGGAGACTGAATACAGACCTCACTGTAGCCCGGGGAGACTGAATACAGACCTCACTGTAGCCTGGGGAGACTGAATACAGACCTCACTGTAGCCTGGGGAGACTGAACACAGACCTCACTGTAGCCTGAGGAGACTGAATACAGACCTCACTGTAGCCTGGGGAGACTGAATACAGACCTCACTGTAGCCCGGGGAGACTGAATACAGACCTCACTGTAGCCTGGGGAGACTGAATACAGACCTCACTGTAGCCCGGGGAGACTGAATACAGACCTCACTGTAGCCTGGGGAGACTGAATACAGACCTCACTGTAGTGGAGACCATCACAGACCTCACTGTAGCCTGGGGAGACTGAATACAGACCTCACTGTAGCCTGGGGAGACTGAATACAGACCTCACTGTAGCCTGGGGAGACTGAATACAGACCTCACTGTAGCCTGGGGAGACTGAATACAGACCTCACTGTAGCCTGGGGAGACTGAATACAGACCTCACTGTAGCCTGGGGAGACTGAATACAGACCTCACTGTAGCCTGGGGAGACTGAATACAGACCTCACTGTAGCCTGGGGAGACTGAATACAGACCTCACTGTAGCCTGGGGAGACTGAATACAGACCTCACTGTAGCCCGGGGAGACTGAATACAGACCTCACTGTAGTGGAGACCATCACAGACCTCACTCTAGCCTGGGGAGACTGAATACAGACCTCACTGTAGCCTGGGGAGACTGAATACAGACCTCACTGTAGCCTGGGGAGACTGAATACAGACCTCACTGTAGCCTGGGGAGACTGAATACAGACCTCACTGTAGCCTGGGGAGACTGAATACAGACCTCACTGTAGCCTGGGGAGACTGAACACAGACCTCACTGTAGCCTGGGGAGACTGATTACAGACCTCACTGTAGCCTGGGGAGACTGAATAAAGACCTCACTGTAGCCTGGGGAGACTGAATACAGACCTCACTGTAGCCTGGAGAGACTGAATACAGACCTCACTGTAGCCTGGGGAGACTGAATACAGACCTCACTGTAGCCTGGGGAGACTGAATACAGACCTCACTGTAGCCTGGGGAGACTGATTACAGACCTCACTGTACCCTGGTAAGACTGATTACAGACCTCACTGTAGCCTGGGGAGACTGAATACAGACCTCACTGTAGCCTGGGGAGACTGAATACAGACCTCACTGTAGCCTGGGGAGACTGAATACAGACCTCACTGTAGCCTGGTAAGACTGAATACAGACCTCACTGTAGCCCGGGGAGACTGAATATAGACCTCACTGTAGCCCGGGGAGACTGAATACAGACCTCACTGTAGCCTGGGGAGACTGAATACAGACCTCACTGTAGCCTGGTAAGACTGAATACAGACCTCACTGTAGCATGGGGACACTGAATACAGACCTCACTTTAGCCCGGGGAGACTGAATACAGACCTCACTGTAGCCTGGGGAGACTGAATACAGACCTCACTGTAGCCTGGGGAGACTGAATACAGACCTCACTGTAGCCTGGGGAGACTGAACACAGACCTCACTGTAGCCTGAGGAGACTGAATACAGACCTCACTGTAGCCTGGGGAGACTGAATACAGACCTCACTGTAGCCCGGGGAGACTGAATACAGACCTCACTGTAGCCTGGGGAGACTGAATACAGACCTCACTGTAGCCTGGGGAGACTGAATACAGACCTCACTGTAGCCTGGTAAGACTGATTACAGACCTCACTGTAGCCCGGGGAGACTGAATACAGACCTCACTGTAGCCCGGGGAGACTGAATACAGACCTCACTGTAGCCTGGGGAGACTGAATACAGACCTCACTGTAGCCTGGGGAGACTGAATACAGACCTCACTGTAGCCTGGTAAGACTGATTACAGACCTCACTGTAGCCTGGTAAGACTGATTACAGACCTCACTGTAGCCTGGTAAGACTGAATACAGACCTCACTGTAGCCTGGGGAGACTGAATACAGACCTCACTGTAGCCTGGGGAGACTGAATACAGACCTCACTGTAGTGGAGACCATCACAGACCTCACTGTAGCCTGGGGAGACTGAATACAGACCTCACTGTAGCATGGGGACACTGAATACAGACCTCACTTTAGCCCGGGGAGACTGAATACAGACCTCACTGTAGCCCGGGGAGACTGAATACAGACCTCACTGTAGCCTGGGGAGACTGAATACAGACCTCACTGTAGCCTGGGGAGACTGAACACAGACCTCACTGTAGCCTGAGGAGACTGAATACAGACCTCACTGTAGCCTGGGGAGACTGAATACAGACCTCACTGTAGCCCGGGGAGACTGAATACAGACCTCACTGTAGCCTGGGGAGACTGAATACAGACCTCACTGTAGCCCGGGGAGACTGAATACAGACCTCACTGTAGCCTGGGGAGACTGAATACAGACCTCACTGTAGTGGAGACCATCACAGACCTCACTGTAGCCTGGGGAGACTGAATACAGACCTCACTGTAGCCTGGGGAGACTGAATACAGACCTCACTGTAGCCTGGGGAGACTGAATACAGACCTCACTGTAGCCTGGGGAGACTGAATACAGACCTCACTGTAGCCTGGGGAGACTGAATACAGACCTCACTGTAGCCTGGGGAGACTGAATACAGACCTCACTGTAGCCTGGGGAGACTGAATACAGACCTCACTGTAGCCTGGGGAGACTGAATACAGACCTCACTGTAGCCTGGGGAGACTGAATACAGACCTCACTGTAGCCTGGGGAGACTGAATACAGACCTCACTGTAGCCTGGGGAGACTGAATAAAGACCTCACTGTAGCCTGGGGAGACTGAATACAGACCTCACTGTAGCCTGGAGAGACTGAATACAGACCTCACTGTAGCCTGGGGAGACTGAATACAGACCTCACTGTAGCCTGGGGAGACTGAATACAGACCTCACTGTAGCCTGGGGAGACTGAATACAGACCTCACTGTAGCCTGGGGAGACTGAATAAAGACCTCACTGTAGCCTGGGGAGACTGAATACAGACCTCACTGTAGCCTGGGGAGACTGAATACAGACCTCACTGTAGCCTGGGGAGACTGAATACAGACCTCACTGTAGCCTGGGGAGACTGAATACAGACCTCACTGTAGCCTGGGGAGACTGATTACAGACCTCACTGTAGCCTGGGGAGACTGAACACAGACCTCACTGTAGCCTGGGGAGACTGATTACAGACCTCACTGTAGCCTGGGGAGACTGAATAAAGACCTCACTGTAGCCTGGGGAGACTGAATACAGACCTCACTGTAGCCTGGAGAGACTGAATACAGACCTCACTGTAGCCTGGGGAGACTGAATACAGACCTCACTGTAGCCTGGGGAGACTGAATACAGACCTCACTGTAGCCTGGGGAGACTGATTACAGACCTCACTGTACCCTGGTAAGACTGATTACAGACCTCACTGTAGCCTGGGGAGACTGAATACAGACCTCACTGTAGCCTGGGGAGACTGAATACAGACCTCACTGTAGCCTGGGGAGACTGAATACAGACCTCACTGTAGCCTGGTGAGACTGAATACAGACCTCACTGTAGCCCGGGGAGACTGAATATAGACCTCACTGTAGCCTGGGGAGACTGAATACAGACCTCACTGTAGCCTGGGGAGACTGAATACAGACCTCACTGTAGCCTGGTAAGACTGAATACAGACCTCACTGTAGCCTGGGGAGACTGAATACAGACCTCACTGTAGCCTGGGGAGACTGAATACAGACCTCACTGTAGTGGAGACCATCACAGACCTCACTGTAGCCTGGGGAGACTGAATACAGACCTCACTGTAGCATGGGGACACTGAATACAGACCTCACTTTAGCCCGGGGAGACTGAATACAGACCTCACTGTAGCCTGGGGAGACTGAATACAGACCTCACTGTAGCCTGGGGAGACTGAATACAGACCTCACTGTAGCCTGGGGAGACTGAATACAGACCTCACTGTAGCCTGAGGAGACTGAATACAGACCTCACTGTAGCCTGGGGAGACTGAATACAGACCTCACTGTAGCCCGGGGAGACTGAATACAGACCTCACTGTAGCCTGGGGAGACTGAATACAGACCTCACTGTAGCCCGGGGAGACTGAATACAGACCTCACTGTAGCCTGGGGAGACTGAATACAGACCTCACTGTAGTGGAGACCATCACAGACCTCACTGTAGCCTGGGGAGACTGAATACAGACCTCACTGTAGCCTGGGGAGACTGAATACAGACCTCACTGTAGCCTGGGGAGACTGAATACAGACCTCACTGTAGCCTGGGGAGACTGAATACAGACCTCACTGTAGCCTGGGGAGACTGAATACAGACCTCACTGTAGCCTGGGGAGACTGAATACAGACCTCACTGTAGCCTGGGGAGACTGAACACAGACCTCACTGTAGCCTGGGGAGACTGATTACAGACCTCACTGTAGCCTGGGGAGACTGAATAAAGACCTCACTGTAGCCTGGGGAGACTGAATACAGACCTCACTGTAGCCTGGAGAGACTGAATACAGACCTCACTGTAGCCTGGGGAGACTGAATACAGACCTCACTGTAGCCTGGGGAGACTGAATACAGACCTCACTGTAGCCTGGGGAGACTGATTACAGACCTCACTGTACCCTGGGGAGACTGATTACAGACCTCACTGTAGCCTGGGGAGACTGAATACAGACCTCACTGTAGCCTGGGGAGACTGAATACAGACCTCACTGTAGCCTGGGGAGACTGAATACAGACCTCACTGTAGCCTGGTAAGACTGAATACAGACCTCACTGTAGCCCGGGGAGACTGAATATAGACCTCACTGTAGCCCGGGGAGACTGAATACAGACCTCACTGTAGCCTGGGGAGACTGAATACAGACCTCACTGTAGCCTGGTAAGACTGATTACAGACCTCACTGTAGCCTGGTAAGACTGATTACAGACCTCACTGTAGCCTGGTAAGACTGAATACAGACCTCACTGTAGCCTGGGGAGACTGAATACAGACCTCACTGTAGCCTGGGGAGACTGAATACAGACCTCACTGTAGTGGAGACCATCACAGACCTCACTGTAGCCTGGGGAGACTGAATACAGACCTCACTGTAGCATGGGGACACTGAATACAGACCTCACTTTAGCCCGGGGAGACTGAATACAGACCTCACTGTAGCCCGGGGAGACTGAATACAGACCTCACTGTAGCCTGGGGAGACTGAATACAGACCTCACTGTAGCCTGGGGAGACTGAACACAGACCTCACTGTAGCCTGAGGAGACTGAATACAGACCTCACTGTAGCCTGGGGAGACTGAATACAGACCTCACTGTAGCCTGGGGAGACTGAATACAGACCTCACTGTAGCCTGGGGAGACTGAATACAGACCTCACTGTAGTGGAGACCATCACAGACCTCACTGTAGCCTGGGGAGACTGAATACAGACCTCACTGTAGCCTGGGGAGACTGAATACAGACCTCACTGTAGCCTGGGGAGACTGAATACAGACCTCACTGTAGCCTGGGGAGACTGAATACAGACCTCACTGTAGCCTGGGGAGACTGAATACAGACCTCACTGTAGCCTGGGGAGACTGAATACAGACCTCACTGTAGCCTGGGGAGACTGAATACAGACCTCACTGTAGCCTGGGGAGACTGAATACAGACCTCACTGTAGCCTGGGGAGACTGAATACAGACCTCACTGTAGCCTGGGGAGACTGAATACAGACCTCACTGTAGCCTGGGGAGACTGAATACAGACCTCACTGTAGCCTGGGGAGACTGAATAAAGACCTCACTGTAGCCTGGGGAGACTGAATACAGACCTCACTGTAGCCTGGAGAGACTGAATACAGACCTCACTGTAGCCTGGGGAGACTGAATACAGACCTCACTGTAGCCTGGGGAGACTGAATACAGACCTCACTGTAGCCTGGGGAGACTGATTACAGACCTCACTGTAGCCTGGGGAGACTGAACACAGACCTCACTGTAGCCTGGGGAGACTGATTACAGACCTCACTGTAGCCTGGGGAGACTGAATAAAGACCTCACTGTAGCCTGGGGAGACTGAATACAGACCTCACTGTAGCCTGGAGAGACTGAATACAGACCTCACTGTAGCCTGGGGAGACTGAATACAGACCTCACTGTAGCCTGGGGAGACTGAATACAGACCTCACTGTAGCCTGGGGAGACTGATTACAGACCTCACTGTACCCTGGTAAGACTGATTACAGACCTCACTGTAGCCTGGGGAGACTGAATACAGACCTCACTGTAGCCTGGGGAGACTGAATACAGACCTCACTGTAGCCTGGGGAGACTGAATACAGACCTCACTGTAGCCTGGTGAGACTGAATACAGACCTCACTGTAGCCCGGGGAGACTGAATATAGACCTCACTGTAGCCCGGGGAGACTGAATACAGACCTCACTGTAGCCTGGGGAGACTGAATACAGACCTCACTGTAGCCTGGTAAGACTGAATACAGACCTCACTGTAGCCTGGGGAGACTGAATACAGACCTCACTGTAGCCTGGGGAGACTGAATACAGACCTCACTGTAGTGGAGACCATCACAGACCTCACTGTAGCCTGGGGAGACTGAATACAGACCTCACTGTAGCATGGGGACACTGAATACAGACCTCACTTTAGCCCGGGGAGACTGAATACAGACCTCACTGTAGCCTGGGGAGACTGAATACAGACCTCACTGTAGCCTGGGGAGACTGAATACAGACCTCACTGTAGCCTGGGGAGACTGAATACAGACCTCACTGTAGCCTGAGGAGACTGAATACAGACCTCACTGTAGCCTGGGGAGACTGAATACAGACCTCACTGTAGCCCGGGGAGACTGAATACAGACCTCACTGTAGCCTGGGGAGACTGAATACAGACCTCACTGTAGCCCGGGGAGACTGAATACAGACCTCACTGTAGCCTGGGGAGACTGAATACAGACCTCACTGTAGTGGAGACCATCACAGACCTCACTGTAGCCTGGGGAGACTGAATACAGACCTCACTGTAGCCTGGGGAGACTGAATACAGACCTCACTGTAGCCTGGGGAGACTGAATACAGACCTCACTGTAGCCTGGGGAGACTGAATACAGACCTCACTGTAGCCTGGGGAGACTGAATACAGACCTCACTGTAGCCTGGGGAGACTGAATACAGACCTCACTGTAGCCTGGGGAGACTGAACACAGACCTCACTGTAGCCTGGGGAGACTGATTACAGACCTCACTGTAGCCTGGGGAGACTGAATAAAGACCTCACTGTAGCCTGGGGAGACTGAATACAGACCTCACTGTAGCCTGGAGAGACTGAATACAGACCTCACTGTAGCCTGGGGAGACTGAATACAGACCTCACTGTAGCCTGGGGAGACTGAATACAGACCTCACTGTAGCCTGGGGAGACTGATTACAGACCTCACTGTACCCTGGGGAGACTGATTACAGACCTCACTGTAGCCTGGGGAGACTGAATACAGACCTCACTGTAGCCTGGGGAGACTGAATACAGACCTCACTGTAGCCTGGGGAGACTGAATACAGACCTCACTGTAGCCTGGGGAGACTGAATACAGACCTCACTGTAGCCTGGTAAGACTGAATACAGACCTCACTGTAGCCCGGGGAGACTGAATATAGACCTCACTGTAGCCTGGGGAGACTGAATACAGACCTCACTGTAGCCTGGGGAGACTGAATACAGACCTCACTGTAGCCTGGTAAGACTGATTACAGACCTCACTGTAGCCTGGTAAGACTGATTACAGACCTCACTGTAGCCTGGTAAGACTGAATACAGACCTCACTGTAGCCTGGGGAGACTGAATACAGACCTCACTGTAGCCTGGGGAGACTGAATACAGACCTCACTGTAGTGGAGACCATCACAGACCTCACTGTAGCCTGGGGAGACTGAATACAGACCTCACTGTAGCATGGGGACACTGAATACAGACCTCACTTTAGCCCGGGGAGACTGAATACAGACCTCACTGTAGCCTGGGGAGACTGAATACAGACCTCACTGTAGCCTGGGGAGACTGAATACAGACCTCACTGTAGCCTGGGGAGACTGAACACAGACCTCACTGTAGCCTGAGGAGACTGAATACAGACCTCACTGTAGCCTGGGGAGACTGAATACAGACCTCACTGTAGCCCGGGGAGACTGAATACAGACCTCACTGTAGCCTGGGGAGACTGAATACAGACCTCACTGTAGCCCGGGGAGACCGAATACAGACCTCACTGTAGCCTGGGGAGACTGAATACAGACCTCACTGTAGTGGAGACCATCACAGACCTCACTGTAGCCTGGGGAGACTGAATACAGACCTCACTGTAGCCTGGGGAGACTGAATACAGACCTCACTGTAGCCTGGGGAGACTGAATACAGACCTCACTGTAGCCCGGGGAGACTGAATACAGACCTCACTGTAGCCCGGGGAGACTGAATACAGACCTCACTGTAGCCCGGGGAGACTGAATACAGACCTCACTGTAGCCCGGGGAGACTGAATACAGACCTCACTGTAGCCCGGGGAGACTGAATACAGACCTCACTGTAGCCTGGGGAGACTGAATACAGACCTCACTGTAGCCTGGGGAGACTGAATACAGACCTCACTGTAGCCTGGGGAGACTGAATACAGACCTCACTGTAGCCTGGAGAGACTGAATACAGACCTCACTGTAGCCTGGAGAGACTGAATACAGACCTCACTGTAGCCTGGGGAGACTGAATACAGACCTCACTGTAGCCTGGTAAGACTGAATACAGACCTCACTGTAGCCTGGGGAGACTGATTACAGACCTCACTGTACCCTGGTAAGACTGATTACAGACCTCACTGTAGCCTGGGGAGACTGAATACAGACCTCACTGTAGCCTGGGGAGACTGAATACAGACCTCACTGTAGCCTGGGGAGACTGAATACAGACCTCACTGTAGCCTGGTGAGACTGAATACAGACCTCACTGTAGCCCGGGGAGACTGAATATAGACCTCACTGTAGCCCGGGGAGACTGATTACAGACCTCACTGTAGCCTGGGGAGACTGAATACAGACCTCACTGTAGCCTGGGGAGACTGAATACAGACCTCACTGTAGCCTGGAGAGACTGAATACAGACCTCACTGTAGCCTGGGGAGACTGAATACAGACCTCACTGTAGCCTGGGGAGACTGAATACAGACCTCACTGTAGTGGAGACCATCACAGACCTCACTGTAGCCTGGGGAGACTGAATACAGACCTCACTGTAGCATGGGGACACTGAATACAGACCTCACTTTAGCCCGGGGAGACTGAATACAGACCTCACTGTAGCCTGGGGAGACTGAATACAGACCTCACTGTAGCCTGGGGAGACTGAATACAGACCTCACTGTAGCCTGGGGAGACTGAATACAGACCTCACTGTAGCCTGAGGAGACTGAATACAGACCTCACTGTAGCCTGGGGAGACTGAATACAGACCTCACTGTAGCCCGGGGAGACTGAATACAGACCTCACTGTAGCCTGGGGAGACTGAATACAGACCTCACTGTAGCCCGGGGAGACTGAATACAGACCTCACTGTAGCCTGGGGAGACTGAATACAGACCTCACTGTAGTGGAGACCATCACAGACCTCACTGTAGCCTGGGGAGACTGAATACAGACCTCACTGTAGCCTGGGGAGACTGAATACAGACCTCACTGTAGCCTGGGGAGACTGAATACAGACCTCACTGTAGCCTGGGGAGACTGAATACAGACCTCACTGTAGCCTGGGGAGACTGAATACAGACCTCACTGTAGCCTGGGGAGACTGAATACAGACCTCACTGTAGCCTGGGGAGACTGAACACAGACCTCACTGTAGCCTGGGGAGACTGATTACAGACCTCACTGTAGCCTGGGGAGACTGAATAAAGACCTCACTGTAGCCTGGGGAGACTGAATACAGACCTCACTGTAGCCTGGAGAGACTGAATACAGACCTCACTGTAGCCTGGGGAGACTGAATACAGACCTCACTGTAGCCTGGGGAGACTGAATACAGACCTCACTGTAGCCTGGGGAGACTGATTACAGACCTCACTGTACCCTGGGGAGACTGATTACAGACCTCACTGTAGCCTGGGGAGACTGAATACAGACCTCACTGTAGCCTGGGGAGACTGAATACAGACCTCACTGTAGCCTGGGGAGACTGAATACAGACCTCACTGTAGCCTGGGGAGACTGAATACAGACCTCACTGTAGCCTGGTAAGACTGAATACAGACCTCACTGTAGCCCGGGGAGACTGAATATAGACCTCACTGTAGCCTGGGGAGACTGAATACAGACCTCACTGTAGCCTGGGGAGACTGAATACAGACCTCACTGTAGCCTGGTAAGACTGATTACAGACCTCACTGTAGCCTGGTAAGACTGATTACAGACCTCACTGTAGCCTGGTAAGACTGAATACAGACCTCACTGTAGCCTGGGGAGACTGAATACAGACCTCACTGTAGCCTGGGGAGACTGAATACAGACCTCACTGTAGTGGAGACCATCACAGACCTCACTGTAGCCTGGGGAGACTGAATACAGACCTCACTGTAGCATGGGGACACTGAATACAGACCTCACTTTAGCCCGGGGAGACTGAATACAGACCTCACTGTAGCCTGGGGAGACTGAATACAGACCTCACTGTAGCCTGGGGAGACTGAATACAGACCTCACTGTAGCCTGGGGAGACTGAACACAGACCTCACTGTAGCCTGAGGAGACTGAATACAGACCTCACTGTAGCCTGGGGAGACTGAATACAGACCTCACTGTAGCCCGGGGAGACTGAATACAGACCTCACTGTAGCCTGGGGAGACTGAATACAGACCTCACTGTAGCCCGGGGAGACCGAATACAGACCTCACTGTAGCCTGGGGAGACTGAATACAGACCTCACTGTAGTGGAGACCATCACAGACCTCACTGTAGCCTGGGGAGACTGAATACAGACCTCACTGTAGCCTGGGGAGACTGAATACAGACCTCACTGTAGCCTGGGGAGACTGAATACAGACCTCACTGTAGCCCGGGGAGACTGAATACAGACCTCACTGTAGCCCGGGGAGACTGAATACAGACCTCACTGTAGCCCGGGGAGACTGAATACAGACCTCACTGTAGCCCGGGGAGACTGAATACAGACCTCACTGTAGCCCGGGGAGACTGAATACAGACCTCACTGTAGCCTGGGGAGACTGAATACAGACCTCACTGTAGCCTGGGGAGACTGAATACAGACCTCACTGTAGCCTGGGGAGACTGAATACAGACCTCACTGTAGCCTGGAGAGACTGAATACAGACCTCACTGTAGCCTGGAGAGACTGAATACAGACCTCACTGTAGCCTGGGGAGACTGAATACAGACCTCACTGTAGCCTGGTAAGACTGAATACAGACCTCACTGTAGCCCGGGGAGACTGAATACAGACCTCACTGTAGCCTGGGGAGACTGAATACAGACCTCACTGTAGCCTGGTAAGACTGATTACAGACCTCACTGTAGCCTGGTAAGACTGATTACAGACCTCACTGTAGCCTGTTAAGACTGAATACAGACCTCACTGTAGCCTGGGGAGACTGAATACAGACCTCACTGTAGCCTGGGGAGACTGAATACAGACCTCACTGTAGTGGAGACCATCACAGACCTCACTGTAGCCTGGGGAGACTGAATACATACCTCACTGTAGCATGGAGAGACTGAATACAGACCTCACTGTAGCCCGGGGAGACTGAATACAGACCTCACTGTAGCCTGGGGAGACTGAATACAGACCTCACTGTAGCCTGGGGAGACTGAATACAGACCTCACTGTAGCCTGGGGAGACTGAACACAGACCTCACTGTAGCCTGAGGAGACTGAATACAGACCTCACTGTAGCCTGGGGAGACTGAATACAGACCTCACTGTAGCCCGGGGAGACTGAATACAGACCTCACTGTAGCCCGGGGAGACTGAATACAGACCTCACTGTAGCCCGGGGAGACTGAATACAGACCTCACTGTAGCCTGGGGAGACTGAATACAGACCTCACTGTAGCCCGGGGAGACTGAATACAGACCTCACTGTAGCCTGGGGAGACTGAATACAGACCTCACTGTAGCCTGGGGAGACTGAATACAGACCTCACTGTAGCCTGGGGAGACTGAATACAGACCTCACTGTAGCCTGGGGAGACTGAACACAGACCTCACTGTAGCCTGGGGAGACTGAATACAGACCTCACTGTAGCCTGGGGAGACTGAACACAGACCTCACTGTAGCCTGGGGAGACTGATTACAGACCTCACTGTAGCCTGGGGAGACTGAATAAAGACCTCACTGTAGCCTGGGGAGACTGAATACAGACCTCACTGTAGCCTGGAGAGACTGAATACAGACCTAACTGTAGCCTGGGGAGACTGAATACAGACCTCACTGTAGCCTGGGGAGACTGAATACAGACCTCACTGTAGCCTGGGGAGACTGATTACAGACCTCACTGTACCCTGGTAAGACTGATTACAGACCTCACTGTAGCCTGGGGAGACTGAATACAGACCTCACTGTAGCCTGGGGAGACTGAATACAGACCTCACTGTAGCCTGGGGAGACTGAATACAGACCTCACTGTAGCCTGGTAAGACTGAATACAGACCTCACTGTAGCCCGGGGAGACTGAATATAGACCTCACTGTAGCCCGGGGAGACTGAATACAGACCTCACTGTAGCCTGGGGAGACTGAATACAGACCTCACTGTAGCCTGGTAAGACTGAATACAGACCTCACTGTAGCCTGGGGAGACTGAATACAGACCTCACTGTAGTGGAGACCATCACAGACCTCACTGTAGCCTGGGGAGACTGAATACAGACCTCACTGTAGCATGGGGACACTGAATACAGACCTCACTTTAGCCCGGGGAGACTGAATACAGACCTCACTGTAGCCCGGGGAGACTGAATACAGACCTCACTGTAGCCTGGGGAGACTGAATACAGACCTCACTGTAGCCTGGGGAGACTGAACACAGACCTCACTGTAGCCTGAGGAGACTGAATACAGACCTCACTGTAGCCTGGGGAGACTGAATACAGACCTCACTGTAGCCCGGGGAGACTGAATACAGACCTCACTGTAGCCCGGGGAGACTGAATACAGACCTCACTGTAGCCCGGGGAGACTGAATACAGACCTCACTGTAGCCTGGGGAGACTGAATACAGACCTCACTGTAGTGGAGACCATCACAGACCTCACTGTAGCCTGGGGAGACTGAATACAGACCTCACTGTAGCCTGGGGAGACTGAATACAGACCTCACTGTAGCCTGGGGAGACTGAATACAGACCTCACTGTAGCCTGGGGAGACTGAATACAGACCTCACTGTAGCCTGGGGAGACTGAATACAGACCTCACTGTAGCCTGGGGAGACTGAACACAGACCTCACTGTAGCCTGGGGAGACTGATTACAGACCTCACTGTAGCCTGGGGAGACTGAATAAAGACCTCACTGTAGCCTGGGGAGACTGAATACAGACCTCACTGTAGCCTGGAGAGACTGAATACAGACCTCACTGTAGCCTGGGGAGACTGAATACAGACCTCACTGTAGCCTGGGGAGACTGAATACAGACCTCACTGTAGCCTGGGGAGACTGATTACAGACCTCACTGTACCCTGGTAAGACTGATTACAGACCTCACTGTAGCCTGGGGAGACTGAATACAGACCTCACTGTAGCCTGGGGAGACTGAATACAGACCTCACTGTAGCCTGGTAAGACTGAATACAGACCTCACTGTAGCCCGGGGAGACTGAATATAGACCTCACTGTAGCCCGGGGAGACTGAATACAGACCTCACTGTAGCCCGGGGAGACTGAATACAGACCTCACTGTAGCCTGGTAAGACTGATTACAGACCTCACTGTAGCCTGGTAAGACTGATTACAGACCTCACTGTAGCCTGGTAAGACTGAATACAGACCTCACTGTAGCCTGGGGAGACTGAATACAGACCTCACTGTAGCCTGGGGAGACTGAATACAGACCTCACTGTAGTGGAGACCATCACAGACCTCACTGTAGCCTGGGGAGACTGAATACAGACCTCACTGTAGCATGGGGACACTGAATACAGACCTCACTTTAGCCCGGGGAGACTGAATACAGACCTCACTGTAGCCTGGGGAGACTGAATACAGACCTCACTGTAGCCTGGGGAGACTGAATACAGACCTCACTGTAGCCTGGGGAGACTGAATACAGACCTCACTGTAGCCTGGGGAGACTGAACACAGACCTCACTGTAGCCTGAGGAGACTGAATACAGACCTCACTGTAGCCTGGGGAGACTGAATACAGACCTCACTGTAGCCCGGGGAGACTGAATACAGACCTCACTGTAGCCCGGGGAGACTGAATACAGACCTCACTGTAGCCTGGGGAGACTGAATACAGACCTCACTGTAGCCCGGGGAGACTGAATACAGACCTCACTGTAGCCTGGGGAGACTGAATACAGACCTCACTGTAGCCCGGGGAGACCGAATACAGACCTCACTGTAGCCTGGGGAGACTGAATACAGACCTCACTGTAGTGGAGACCATCACAGACCTCACTGTAGCCTGGGGAGACTGAATACAGACCTCACTGTAGCCTGGGGAGACTGAATACAGACCTCACTGTAGCCTGGGGAGACTGAATACAGACCTCACTGTAGCCCGGGGAGACTGAATACAGACCTCACTGTAGCCCGGGGAGACTGAATACAGACCTCACTGTAGCCCGGGGAGACTGAATACAGACCTCACTGTAGCCCGGGGAGACTGAATACAGACCTCACTGTAGCCCGGGGAGACTGAATACAGACCTCACTGTAGCCTGGGGAGACTGAATACAGACCTCACTGTAGCCTGGGGAGACTGAATACAGACCTCACTGTAGCCTGGGGAGACTGAATACAGACCTCACTGTAGCCTGGAGAGACTGAATACAGACCTCACTGTAGCCTGGGGAGACTGAATACAGACCTCACTGTAGCCTGGTAAGACTGAATACAGACCTCACTGTAGCCCGGGGAGACTGAATATAGACCTCACTGTAGCCTGGGGAGACTGAATACAGACCTCACTGTAGCCTGGGGAGACTGAATACAGACCTCACTGTAGCCTCGTAAGACTGAATACAGACCTCACTGTAGCCTGGGGAGACTGAATACAGACCTCACTGTAGCCTGGGGAGACTGAATACAGACCTCACTGTAGCCTGGGGAGACTGAATACAGACCTCACTGTAGCCTGGTAAGACTGAATACAGACCTCACTGTAGCCCGGGGAGACTGAATATAGACCTCACTGTAGCCTGGGGAGAATGAATACAGACCTCACTGTAGCCTGGGGAGACTGAATACAGACCTCACTGTAGCCTGGTAAGACTGAATACAGACCTCACTGTAGCCTGGGGAGACTGAATACAGACCTCACTGTAGCCTGGGGAGACTGAATACAGACCTCACTGTAGTGGAGACCATCACAGACCTCACTGTAGCCTGGGGAGACTGAATACAGACCTCACTGTAGCATGGGGACACTGAATACAGACCTCACTTTAGCCCGGGGAGACTGAATACAGACCTCACTGTAGCCTGGGGAGACTGAATACAGACCTCACTGTAGCCTGGGGAGACTGAATACAGACCTCACTGTAGCCTGGTAAGACTGAATACAGACCTCACTGTAGCCCGGGGAGACTGAATATAGACCTCACTGTAGCCCGGGGAGACTGAATACAGACCTCACTGTAGCCTGGGGAGACTGAATACAGACCTCACTGTAGCCTGGTAAGACTGATTACAGACCTCACTGTAGCCTGGTAAGACTGATTACAGACCTCACTGTAGCCTGGTAAGACTGAATACAGACCTCACTGTAGCCTGGGGAGACTGAATACAGACCTCACTGTAGCCTGGGGAGACTGAATACAGACCTCACTGTAGTGGAGACCATCACAGACCTCACTGTAGCCTGGGGAGACTGAATACAGACCTCACTGTAGCATGGGGACACTGAATACAGACCTCACTTTAGCCCGGGGAGACTGAATACAGACCTCACTGTAGCCTGGGGAGACTGAATACAGACCTCACTGTAGCCTGGGGAGACTGAATACAGACCTCACTGTAGCCTGGGGAGACTGAACACAGACCTCACTGTAGCCTGAGGAGACTGAATACAGACCTCACTGTAGCCTGGGGAGACTGAATACAGACCTCACTGTAGCCCGGGGAGACTGAATACAGACCTCACTGTAGCCTGGGGAGACTGAATACAGACCTCACTGTAGCCCGGGGAGACTGAATACAGACCTCACTGTAGCCTGGGGAGACTGAATACAGACCTCACTGTAGTGGAGACCATCACAGACCTCACTGTAGCCTGGGGAGACTGAATACAGACCTCACTGTAGCCTGGGGAGACTGAATACAGACCTCACTGTAGCCTGGGGAGACTGAATACAGACCTCACTGTAGCCCGGGGAGACTGAATACAGACCTCACTGTAGCCCGGGGAGACTGAATACAGACCTCACTGTAGCCCGGGGAGACTGAATACAGACCTCACTGTAGCCCGGGGAGACTGAATACAGACCTCACTGTAGCCCGGGGAGACTGAATACAGACCTCACTGTAGCCCGGGGAGACTGAATACAGACCTCACTGTAGCCTGGGGAGACTGAATACAGACCTCACTGTAGTGGAGACCATCACAGACCTCACTGTAGCCTGGGGAGACTGAATACAGACCTCACTGTAGCCTGGGGAGACTGAATACAGACCTCACTGTAGCCTGGGGAGACTGAATACAGACCTCACTGTAGCCTGGGGAGACTGAATACAGACCTCACTGTAGCCTGGGGAGACTGAATACAGACCTCACTGTAGCCTGGGGAGACTGAATACAGACCTCACTGTAGCCTGGGGAGACTGAACACAGACCTCACTGTAGCCTGGGGAGACTGATTACAGACCTCACTGTAGCCTGGGGAGACTGAATAAAGACCTCACTGTAGCCTGGGGAGACTGAATACAGACCTCACTGTAGCCTGGAGAGACTGAATACAGACCTCACTGTAGCCTGGGGAGACTGAATACAGACCTCACTGTAGCCTGGGGAGACTGAATACAGACCTCACTGTAGCCTGGGGAGACTGATTACAGACCTCACTGTACCCTGGTAAGACTGATTACAGACCTCACTGTAGCCTGGGGAGACTGAATACAGACCTCACTGTAGCCTGGGGAGACTGAATACAGACCTCACTGTAGCCTGGTAAGACTGAATACAGACCTCACTGTAGCCCGGGGAGACTGAATATAGACCTCACTGTAGCCTGGGGAGACTGAATACAGACCTCACTGTAGCCTGGGGAGACTGATTACAGACCTCACTGTAGCCTGGTAAGACTGATTACAGACCTCACTGTAGCCTGGTAAGACTGATTACAGACCTCACTGTAGCCTGGTAAGACTGATTACAGACCTCACTGTAGCCTGGTAAGACTGAATACAGACCTCACTGTAGCCTGGGGAGACTGAATACAGACCTCACTGTAGCCTGGGGAGACTGAATACAGACCTCACTGTAGTGGAGACCATCACAGACCTCACTGTAGCCTGGGGAGACTGAATACAGACCTCACTGTAGCATGGGGACACTGAATACAGACCTCACTTTAGCCCGGGGAGACTGAATACAGACCTCACTGTAGCCTGGGGAGACTGAATACAGACCTCACTGTAGCCTGGGGAGACTGAATACAGACCTCACTGTAGCCTGGGGAGACTGAACACAGACCTCACTGTAGCCTGAGGAGACTGAATACAGACCTCACTGTAGCCTGGGGAGACTGAATACAGACCTCACTGTAGCCCGGGGAGACTGAATACAGACCTCACTGTAGCCTGGGGAGACTGAATACAGACCTCACTGTAGCCCGGGGAGACTGAATACAGACCTCACTGTAGCCCGGGGAGACTGAATACAGACCTCACTGTAGCCTGGGGAGACTGAATACAGACCTCACTGTAGCCCGGGGAGACCGAATACAGACCTCACTGTAGCCTGGGGAGACTGAATACAGACCTCACTGTAGTGGAGACCATCACAGACCTCACTGTAGCCTGGGGAGACTGAATACAGACCTCACTGTAGCCTGGGGAGACTGAATACAGACCTCACTGTAGCCCGGGGAGACTGAATACAGACCTCACTGTAGCCCGGGGAGACTGAATACAGACCTCACTGTAGCCCGGGGAGACTGAATACAGACCTCACTGTAGCCCGGGGAGACTGAATACAGACCTCACTGTAGCCTGGGGAGACTGAATACAGACCTCACTGTAGCCTGGGGAGACTGAATACAGACCTCACTGTAGCCTGGGGAGACTGAATACAGACCTCACTGTAGCCTGGGGAGACTGAATACAGACCTCACTGTAGCCTGGAGAGACTGAATACAGACCTCACTGTAGCCTGGAGAGACTGAATACAGACCTCACTGTAGCCTGGGGAGACTGAATACAGACCTCACTGTAGCCTGGTAAGACTGAATACAGACCTCACTGTAGCCCGGGGAGACTGAATATAGACCTCACTGTAGCCTGGGGAGACTGAATACAGACCTCACTGTAGCCTGGGGAGACTGAATACAGACCTCACTGTAGCCTCGTAAGACTGAATACAGACCTCACTGTAGCCTGGGGAGACTGAATACAGACCTCACTGTAGCCTGGGGAGACTGAATACAGACCTCACTGTAGCCTGGGGAGACTGAATACAGACCTCACTGTAGCCTGGTAAGACTGAATACAGACCTCACTGTAGCCCGGGGAGACTGAATATAGACCTCACTGTAGCCTGGGGAGAATGAATACAGACCTCACTGTAGCCTGGGGAGACTGAATACAGACCTCACTGTAGCCTGGTAAGACTGAATACAGACCTCACTGTAGCCTGGGGAGACTGAATACAGACCTCACTGTAGCCTGGGGAGACTGAATACAGACCTCACTGTAGTGGAGACCATCACAGACCTCACTGTAGCCTGGGGAGACTGAATACAGACCTCACTGTAGCATGGGGACACTGAATACAGACCTCACTTTAGCCCGGGGAGACTGAATACAGACCTCACTGTAGCCTGGGGAGACTGAATACAGACCTCACTGTAGCCTGGGGAGACTGAATACAGACCTCACTGTAGCCTGGTAAGACTGAATACAGACCTCACTGTAGCCCGGGGAGACTGAATATAGACCTCACTGTAGCCTGGGGAGACTGAATACAGACCTCACTGTAGCCTGGGGAGACTGAATACAGACCTCACTGTAGCCTGGTAAGACTGATTACAGACCTCACTGTAGCCTGGTAAGACTGATTACAGACCTCACTGTAGCCTGGTAAGACTGAATACAGACCTCACTGTAGCCTGGGGAGACTGAATACAGACCTCACTGTAGCCTGGGGAGACTGAATACAGACCTCACTGTAGTGGAGACCATCACAGACCTCACTGTAGCCTGGGGAGACTGAATACAGACCTCACTGTAGCATGGGGACACTGAATACAGACCTCACTTTAGCCCGGGGAGACTGAATACAGACCTCACTGTAGCCTGGGGAGACTGAATACAGACCTCACTGTAGCCTGGGGAGACTGAATACAGACCTCACTGTAGCCTGGGGAGACTGAACACAGACCTCACTGTAGCCTGAGGAGACTGAATACAGACCTCACTGTAGCCTGGGGAGACTGAATACAGACCTCACTGTAGCCCGGGGAGACTGAATACAGACCTCACTGTAGCCTGGGGAGACTGAATACAGACCTCACTGTAGCCCGGGGAGACTGAATACAGACCTCACTGTAGCCTGGGGAGACTGAATACAGACCTCACTGTAGTGGAGACCATCACAGACCTCACTGTAGCCTGGGGAGACTGAATACAGACCTCACTGTAGCCTGGGGAGACTGAATACAGACCTCACTGTAGCCTGGGGAGACTGAATACAGACCTCACTGTAGCCCGGGGAGACTGAATACAGACCTCACTGTAGCCCGGGGAGACTGAATACAGACCTCACTGTAGCCCGGGGAGACTGAATACAGACCTCACTGTAGCCCGGGGAGACTGAATACAGACCTCACTGTAGCCCGGGGAGACTGAATACAGACCTCACTGTAGCCCGGGGAGACTGAATACAGACCTCACTGTAGCCTGGGGAGACTGAATACAGACCTCACTGTAGCCTGGGGAGACTGAATACAGACCTCACTGTAGCCTGGAGAGACTGAATACAGACCTCACTGTAGCCTGGAGAGACTGAATACAGACCTCACTGTAGCCTGGAGAGACTGAATACAGACCTCACTGTAGCCTGGGGAGACTGAATACAGACCTCACTGTAGCCTGGTAAGACTGAATACAGACCTCACTGTAGCCTGGTAAGACTGAATACAGACCTCACTGTAGCCTGGTAAGACTGAATACAGACCTCACTGTAGCCTGGGGAGACTGAATACAGACCTCACTGTAGCCTGGGGAGACTGAATACAGACCTCACTGTAGCCTCGTAAGACTGAATACAGACCTCACTGTAGCCTGGGGAGACTGAATACAGACCTCACTGTAGCCTGGGGAGACTGAATACAGACCTCACTGTAGCCTGGGGAGACTGAATACAGACCTCACTGTAGCCTGGTAAGACTGATTACAGACCTCACTGTAGCCTGTTAAGACTGAATACAGACCTCACTGTAGCCTGGGGAGACTGAATACAGACCTCACTGTAGCCTGGGGAGACTGAATACAGACCTCACTGTAGTGGAGACCATCACAGACCTCACTGTAGCCTGGGGAGACTGAATACAGACCTCACTGTAGCATGGAGAGACTGAATACAGACCTCACTGTAGCCGGGGGAGACTGAATACAGACCTCACTGTAGCCTGGGGAGACTGAACACAGACCTCACTGTAGCCTGGGGAGACTGATTACAGACCTCACTGTAGCCTGGTAAGACTGATTACAGACCTCACTGTAGCCTGTTAAGACTGAATACAGACCTCACTGTAGCCTGGGGAGACTGAATACAGACCTCACTGTAGCCTGGGGAGACTGAATACAGACCTCACTGTAGCATGGAGAGACTGAATACAGACCTCACTGTAGCCGGGGGAGACTGAATACAGACCTCACTGTAGCCTGGGGAGACTGAATACAGACCTCACTGTAGCCTGGGGAGACTGAATACAGACCTCACTGTAGCCTGGGGAGACTGAACACAGACCTCACTGTAGCCTGAGGAGACTGAATACAGACCTCACTGTAGCCTGGGGAGACTGAATACAGACCTCACTGTAGCCCGGGGAGACTGAATACAGACCTCACTGTAGCCTGGGGAGACTGAATACAGACCTCACTGTAGCCCGGGGAGACTGAATACAGACCTCACTGTAGCCCGGGGAGACTGAATACAGACCTCACTGTAGCCCGGGGAGACTGAATACAGACCTCACTGTAGCCCGGGGAGACTGAATACAGACCTCACTGTAGCCTGGGGAGACTGAATACAGACCTCACTGTAGCCTGGGGAGACTGAATACAGACCTCACTGTAGCCTGGGGAGACTGAATACAGACCTCACTGTAGCCTGGGGAGACTGAATACAGACCTCACTGTAGCCTGGGGAGACTGAATACAGACCTCACTGTAGCCTGGGGAGACTGAATACAGACCTCACTGTAGCCTGGGGAGACTGAATACAGACCTCACTGTAGCCTGGGGAGACTGAATACAGACCTCACTGTAGCCTGGGGAGACTGAATACAGACCTCACTGTAGCCTGGGGAGACTGAATACAGACCTCACTGTAGCCTGGAGAGACTGAATACAGACCTCACTGTAGCCTGGAGAGACTGAATACAGACCTCACTGTAGCCTGGGGAGACTGAATACAGACCTCACTGTAGCCTGGTAAGACTGAATACAGACCTCACTGTAGCCCGGGGAGACTGAATATAGACCTCACTGTAGCCTGGGGAGACTGAATACAGACCTCACTGTAGCCTGGGGAGACTGAATACAGACCTCACTGTAGCCTCGTAAGACTGAATACAGACCTCACTGTAGCCTGGGGAGACTGAATACAGACCTCACTGTAGCCTGGGGAGACTGAATACAGACCTCACTGTAGCCTGGGGAGACTGAATACAGACCTCACTGTAGCCTGGTAAGACTGATTACAGACCTCACTGTAGCCTGGTAAGACTGATTACAGACCTCACTGTAGCCTGTTAAGACTGAATACAGACCTCACTGTAGCCTGGGGAGACTGAATACAGACCTCACTGTAGCCTGGGGAGACTGAATACAGACCTCACTGTAGTGGAGACCATCACAGACCTCACTGTAGCCTGGGGAGACTGAATACAGACCTCACTGTAGCATGGAGAGACTGAATACAGACCTCACTGTAGCCTGGGGAGACTGAATACAGACCTCACTGTAGCCTGGGGAGACTGAATACAGACCTCACTGTAGTGGAGACCATCACAGACCTCACTGTAGCCTGGGGAGACTGAATACAGACCTCACTGTAGCCTGGGGAGACTGAATAAAGACCTCACTGTAGCCTGGGGAGACTGAATACAGACCTCACTGTAGCCTGGAGAGACTGAATACAGACCTCACTGTAGCCTGGGGAGACTGAATACAGACCTCACTGTAGCCTGGGGAGACTGAATACAGACCTCACTGTAGCCTGGGGAGACTGATTACAGACCTCACTGTACCCTGGTAAGACTGATTACAGACCTCACTGTAGCCTGGGGAGACTGAATACAGACCTCACTGTAGCCTGGGGAGACTGAATACAGACCTCACTGTAGCCTGGGGAGACTGAATACAGACCTCACTGTAGCCTGGTAAGACTGAATACAGACCTCACTGTAGCCCGGGGAGACTGAATATAGACCTCACTGTAGCCTGGGGAGACTGAATACAGACCTCACTGTAGCCTGGGGAGACTGAATACAGACCTCACTGTAGCCTGGTAAGACTGAATACAGACCTCACTGTAGCCTGGGGAGACTGAATACAGACCCCACTGTAGCCTGGGGAGACTGAATACAGACCTCACTGTAGTGGAGACCATCACAGACCTCACTGTAGCCTGGGGAGACTGAATACAGACCTCACTGTAGCATGGGGACACTGAATACAGACCTCACTTTAGCCCGGGGAGACTGAATACAGACCTCACTGTAGCCTGGGGAGACTGAATACAGACCTCACTGTAGCCTGGGGAGACTGAATACAGACCTCACTGTAGCCTGGGGAGACTGAACACAGACCTCACTGTAGCCTGAGGAGACTGAATACAGACCTCACTGTAGCCTGGGGAGACTGAATACAGACCTCACTGTAGCCCGGGGAGACTGAATACAGACCTCACTGTAGCCTGGGGAGACTGAATACAGACCTCACTGTAGCCCGGGGAGACTGAATACAGACCTCACTGTAGCCTGGGGAGACTGAATACAGACCTCACTGTAGTGGAGACCATCACAGACCTCACTGTAGCCTGGGGAGACTGAATACAGACCTCACTGTAGCCTGGGGAGACTGAATACAGACCTCACTGTAGCCTGGGGAGACTGAATACAGACCTCACTGTAGCCTGGGGAGACTGAATACAGACCTCACTGTAGCCTGGGGAGACTGAATACAGACCTCACTGTAGCCTGGGGAGACTGAATACAGACCTCACTGTAGCCTGGGGAGACTGAACACAGACCTCACTGTAGCCTGGGGAGACTGATTACAGACCTCACTGTAGCCTGGGGAGACTGAATAAAGACCTCACTGTAGCCTGGGGAGACTGAATACAGACCTCACTGTAGCCTGGAGAGACTGAATACAGACCTCACTGTAGCCTGGGGAGACTGAATACAGACCTCACTGTAGCCTGGGGAGACTGAATACAGACCTCACTGTAGCCTGGGGAGACTGAATACAGACCTCACTGTAGCCTGGGGAGACTGATTACAGACCTCACTGTACCCTGGTAAGACTGATTACAGACTTCACTGTAGCCTGGGGAGACTGAATACAGACCTCACTGTAGCCTGGGGAGACTGAATACAGACCTCACTGTAGCCTGGTAAGACTGAATACAGACCTCACTGTAGCCCGGGGAGACTGAATATAGACCTCACTGTAGCCTGGGGAGACTGAATACAGACCTCACTGTAGCCTGGGGAGACTGAATACAGACCTCACTGTAGCCTGGTAAGACTGATTACAGACCTCACTGTAGCCTGGTAAGACTGATTACAGACCTCACTGTAGCCTGGTAAGACTGAATACAGACCTCACTGTAGCCTGGGGAGACTGAATACAGACCTCACTGTAGCCTGGGGAGACTGAATACAGACCTCACTGTAGTGGAGACCATCACAGACCTCACTGTAGCCTGGGGAGACTGAATACAGACCTCACTGTAGCATGGGGACACTGAATACAGACCTCACTTTAGCCCGGGGAGACTGAATACAGACCTCACTGTAGCCTGGGGAGACTGAATACAGACCTCACTGTAGCCTGGGGAGACTGAATACAGACCTCACTGTAGCCTGGGGAGACTGAACACAGACCTCACTGTAGCCTGAGGAGACTGAATACAGACCTCACTGTAGCCTGGGGAGACTGAATACAGACCTCACTGTAGCCCGGGGAGACTGAATACAGACCTCACTGTAGCCTGGGGAGACTGAATACAGACCTCACTGTAGCCTGGTAAGACTGATTACAGACCTCACTGTAGCCTGGTAAGACTGATTACAGACCTCACTGTAGCCTGGTAAGACAGAATACAGACCTCACTGTAGCCTGGGGAGACTGAATACAGACCTCACTGTAGCCTGGGGAGACTGAATACAGACCTCACTGTAGTGGAGACCATCACAGACCTCACTGTAGCCTGGGGAGACTGAATACAGACCTCACTGTAGCATGGGGACACTGAATACAGACCTCACTTTAGCCCGGGGAGACTGAATACAGACCTCACTGTAGCCTGGGGAGACTGAATACAGACCTCACTGTAGCCTGGGGAGACTGAATACAGACCTCACTGTAGCCCGGGGAGACTGAATACAGACCTCACTGTAGCCTGGGGAGACTGAATACAGACCTCACTGTAGCCCGGGGAGACTGAATACAGACCTCACTGTAGCCTGGGGAGACTGAATACAGACCTCACTGTAGTGGAGACCATCACAGACCTCACTGTAGCCTGGGGAGACTGAATACAGACCTCACTGTAGCCTGGGGAGACTGAATACAGACCTCACTGTAGCCTGGGGAGACTGAATACAGACCTCACTGTAGCCCGGGGAGACTGAATACAGACCTCACTGTAGCCCGGGGAGACTGAATACAGACCTCACTGTAGCCCGGGGAGACTGAATACAGACCTCACTGTAGCCCGGGGAGACTGAATACAGACCTCACTGTAGCCTGGGGAGACTGAATACAGACCTCACTGTAGCCTGGGGAGACTGAATACAGACCTCACTGTAGCCTGGGGAGACTGAATACAGACCTCACTGTAGCCTGGGGAGACTGAATACAGACCTCACTGTAGCCTGGGGAGACTGAATACAGACCTCACTGTAGCCTGGGGAGACTGAACACAGACCTCACTGTAGCCTGGGGAGACTGATTACAGACCTCACTGTAGCCTGGGGAGACTGAATAAAGACCTCACTGTAGCCTGGGGAGACTGAATACAGACCTCACTGTAGCCTGGGGAGACTGAATACAGACCTCACTGTAGCCTGGGGAGACTGAATACAGACCTCACTGTAGCCTGGTAAGACTGAATACAGACCTCACTGTAGCCCGGGGAGACTGAATATAGACCTCACTGTAGCCTGGGGAGACTGAATACAGACCTCACTGTAGCCTGGGGAGACTGAATACAGACCTCACTGTAGCCTCGTAAGACTGAATACAGACCTCACTGTAGCCTGGGGAGACTGAATACAGACCTCACTGTAGCCTGGGGAGACTGAATACAGACCTCACTGTAGCCTGGGGAGACTGAATACAGACCTCACTGTAGCCTGGTAAGACTGATTACAGACCTCACTGTAGCCTGTTAAGACTGAATACAGACCTCACTGTAGCCTGGGGAGACTGAATACAGACCTCACTGTAGCCTGGGGAGACTGAATACAGACCTCACTGTAGTGGAGACCATCACAGACCTCACTGTAGCCTGGGGAGACTGAATACAGACCTCACTGTAGCATGGAGAGACTGAATACAGACCTCACTGTAGCCCGGGGAGACTGAATATAGACCTCACTGTAGCCTGGGGAGACTGAATACAGACCTCACTGTAGCCTGGGGAGACTGAATACAGACCTCACTGTAGCCTCGTAAGACTGAATACAGACCTCACTGTAGCCTGGGGAGACTGAATACAGACCTCACTGTAGCCTGGGGAGACTGAATACAGACCTCACTGTAGCCTGGGGAGACTGAATACAGACCTCACTGTAGCCTGGTAAGACTGATTACAGACCTCACTGTAGCCTGTTAAGACTGAATACAGACCTCACTGTAGCCTGGGGAGACTGAATACAGACCTCACTGTAGCCTGGGGAGACTGAATACAGACCTCACTGTAGTGGAGACCATCACAGACCTCACTGTAGCCTGGGGAGACTGAATACAGACCTCACTGTAGCATGGAGAGACTGAATACAGACCTCACTGTAGCCGGGGGAGACTGAATACAGACCTCACTGTAGCCTGGGGAGACTGAATACAGACCTCACTGTAGCCTGGGGAGACTGAATACAGACCTCACTGTAGCCTGGGGAGACTGAACACAGACCTCACTGTAGCCTGAGGAGACTGAATACAGACCTCACTGTAGCCTGGGGAGACTGAATACAGACCTCACTGTAGCCCGGGGAGACTGAATACAGACCTCACTGTAGCCTGGGGAGACTGAATACAGACCTCACTGTAGCCCGGGGAGACTGAATACAGACCTCACTGTAGCCCGGGGAGACTGAATACAGACCTCACTGTGGCCCGGGGAGACTGAATACAGACCTCACTGTAGCCCGGGGAGACTGAATACAGACCTCACTGTAGCCTGGGGAGACTGAATACAGACCTCACTGTAGCCTGGGGAGACTGAATACAGACCTCACTGTAGCCTGGGGAGACTGAATACAGACCTCACTGTAGCCTGGGGAGACTGAATACAGACCTCACTCTAGTGGAGACCATCACAGACCTCACTGTAGCCTGGGGAGACTGAATACAGACCTCGCTGTAGCCTGGGGAGACTGAATACAGACCTCACTGTAGCCTGGGGAGACTGAATACAGACCTCACTGTAGCCTGGGGAGACTGAATACAGACCTCACTCTAGTGGAGACCATCACAGACCTCACTGTAGCCCGGGGAGACTGAATACAGACCTCACTGTAGCCTGGGGAGACTGAATACAGACCTCACTGTAGCCTTGGGAGACTGAATACAGACCTCGCTGTAGCCTGGGGAGACTGAATACAGACCTCACTGTAGCCTTGGGAGACTGAATACAGACCTCGCTGTAGCCTGGGGAGACTGAATACAGACCTCGCTGTAGCCTTGGGATACTGAATACAGACCTCGCTGTAGCCTGGGGAGACTGAATACAGACCTCACTGTAGCCTGGGGAGACTGAATACAGACCTCACTGTAGCCTGGGGAGACTGAATACAGACCTCGCTGTAGCCTGGGGAGACTGAATACAGACCTCACTGTAGCCTGGGGAGACTGAATACAGACCTCACTGTAGCCTGGGGAGACTGAATACAGACCTCATTGTAGCCTGGTAAGACTGATTACAGACCTCACTGTAGCCTGGTAAGACTGATTACAGACCTCACTGTAGCCTGGTAAGACTGAATACAGACCTCACTGTAGCCTGGGGAGACTGAATACAGACCTCACTGTAGCCTGGGGAGACTGAATACAGACCTCACTGTAGTGGAGACCATCACAGACCTCACTGTAGCCTGGGGAGACTGAATACAGACCTCACTGTAGCATGGGGACACTGAATACAGACCTCACTTTAGCCCGGGGAGACTGAATACAGACCTCACTGTAGCCTGGGGAGACTGAATACAGACCTCACTGTAGCCTGGGGAGACTGAATACAGACCTCACTGTAGCCTGGGGAGACTGAACACAGACCTCACTGTAGCCTGAGGAGACTGAATACAGACCTCACTGTAGCCTGGGGAGACTGAATACAGACCTCACTGTAGCCCGGGGAGACTGAATACAGACCTCACTGTAGCCTGGGGAGACTGAATACAGACCTCACTGTAGCCCGGGGAGACTGAATACAGACCTCACTGTAGCCCGGGGAGACTGAATACAGACCTCACTGTAGTGGAGACCATCACAGACCTCACTGTAGCCTGGGGAGACTGAATACAGACCTCACTGTAGCCTGGGGAGACTGAATACAGACCTCACTGTAGCCTGGGGAGACTGAATACAGACCTCACTGTAGCCTGGGGAGACTGAATACAGACCTCATTGTAGCCTGGTAAGACTGATTACAGACCTCACTGTAGCCTGGTAAGACTGATTACAGACCTCACTGTAGCCTGGTAAGACTGAATACAGACCTCACTGTAGCCTGGGGAGACTGAATACAGACCTCACTGTAGCCTGGGGAGACTGAATACAGACCTCACTGTAGTGGAGACCATCACAGACCTCACTGTAGCCTGGGGAGACTGAATACAGACCTCACTGTAGCATGGGGACACTGAATACAGACCTCACTTTAGCCCGGGGAGACTGAATACAGACCTCACTGTAGCCTGGGGAGACTGAATACAGACCTCACTGTAGCCTGGGGAGACTGAATACAGACCTCACTGTAGCCTGGGGAGACTGAACACAGACCTCACTGTAGCCTGAGGAGACTGAATACAGACCTCACTGTAGCCTGGGGAGACTGAATACAGACCTCACTGTAGCCCGGGGAGACTGAATACAGACCTCACTGTAGCCTGGGGAGACTGAATACAGACCTCACTGTAGCCCGGGGAGACTGAATACAGACCTCACTGTAGCCTGGGGAGACTGAATACAGACCTCACTGTAGTGGAGACCATCACAGACCTCACTGTAGCCTGGGGAGACTGAATACAGACCTCACTGTAGCCTGGGGAGACTGAATACAGACCTCACTGTAGCCTGGGGAGACTGAATACAGACCTCACTGTAGCCTGGGGAGACTGAATACAGACCTCACTGTAGCCCGGGGAGACTGAATACAGACCTCACTGTAGCCCGGGGAGACTGAATACAGACCTCACTGTAGCCCGGGGAGACTGAATACAGACCTCACTGTAGCCCGGGGAGACTGAATACAGACCTCACTGTAGCCTGGGGAGACTGAATACAGACCTCACTGTAGCCTGGGGAGACTGAATACAGACCTCACTGTAGCCTGGGGAGACTGAATACAGACCTCACTGTAGCCTGGGGAGACTGAATACAGACCTCACTGTAGCCTGGGGAGACTGAATACAGACCTCACTGTAGCCTGGGGAGACTGAATACAGACCTCACTGTAGCCTGGAGAGACTGAATACAGACCTCACTGTAGCCTGGAGAGACTGAATACAGACCTCACTGTAGCCTGGGGAGACTGAATACAGACCTCACTGTAGCCTGGTAAGACTGAATACAGACCTCACTGTAGCCCGGGGAGACTGAATACAGACCTCACTGTAGCCTGGGGAGACTGAATACAGACCTCACTGTAGCCTGGGGAGACTGAATACAGACCTCACTGTAGCCTCGTAAGACTGAATACAGACCTCACTGTAGCCTGGGGAGACTGAATACAGACCTCACTGTAGCCTGGGGAGACTGAATACAGACCTCACTGTAGCCTGGTAAGACTGATTACAGACCTCACTGTAGCCTGGTAAGACTGATTACAGACCTCACTGTAGCCTGTTAAGACTGAATACAGACCTCACTGTAGCCTGGGGAGACTGAATACAGACCTCACTGTAGCCTGGGGAGACTGAATACAGACCTCACTGTAGTGGAGACCATCACAGACCTCACTGTAGCCTGGGGAGACTGAATACAGACCTCACTGTAGCATGGAGAGACTGAATACAGACCTCACTGTAGCCCGGGGAGACTGAATACAGACCTCACTGTAGCCCGGGGAGACTGAATACAGACCTCACTGTAGCCTGGGGAGACTGAATACAGACCTCACTGTAGCCTGGGGAGACTGAATACAGACCTCACTGTAGCCTGGGGAGACTGAACACAGACCTCACTGTAGCCTGAGGAGACTGAATACAGACCTCACTGTAGCCTGGGGAGACTGAATACAGACCTCACTGTAGCCCGGGGAGACTGAATACAGACCTCACTGTAGCCTGGGGAGACTGAATACAGACCTCACTGTAGCCCGGGGAGACTGAATACAGACCTACCTGTAGCCTGGGGAGACTGAATACAGACCTCACTGTAGCCCGGGGAGACTGAATACAGACCTCACTGTAGCCTGGAGAGACTGAATACAGACCTCACTGTAGCCCGGGGAGACTGAATACAGACCTCACTGTAGCCTGGGGAGACTGAATACAGACCTCACTGTAGCCTGGGGAGACTGAATACAGACCTCACTGTAGCCTGGGGAGACTGAATACAGACCTCACTGTAGCCTGGGGAGACTGAATACAGACCTCACTGTAGTGGAGACCATCACAGACCTCACTGTAGCCTGGGGAGACTGAATACAGACCTCACTGTAGCCTGGGGAGACTGAATACAGACCTCACTGTAGCCTGGGGAGACTGAATACAGACCTCACTGTAGCCTGGGGAGACTGAATACAGACCTCACTGTAGCCTGGGGAGACTGAATACAGACCTCACTGTAGCCCGGGGAGACTGAATACAGACCTCACTGTAGCCTGGGGAGACTGAATACAGACCTCACTGTAGCCCGGGGAGACTGAATACAGACCTCACTGTTGCCTGGGGAGACTGAATACAGACCTCACTGTAGACTGGGGAGACTGAATACAGACCTCACTGTAGCCTGGGGAGACTGACTACAGACCTCACTGTAGCCTGGGGAGACTGAATACAGACCTCACTGTAGCCTGGGGAGACTGAATACAGACCTCACTGTAGCCCGGGGAGACTGAATACAGACCTCACTGTTGCCCGGGGAGACTGAATACAGACATCACTGTAGCCTGGGAGACTGAATACAGACCTCACTGTAGCCCGGGGAGACTGAATATAGACCTCACTGTAGCCTGGGGAGACTGAATACAGACCTCACTGTAGCCTGGGGAGACTGAATACAGACCTCACTGTAGCCCGGGGAGACTGAATACAGACCTCACTGTAGCCCGGGGAGACTGAATACAGACCTCACTGTAGCCCGGGGAGACTGAATACAGACCTCACTGTAGCCCGGGGAGACTGAATACAGACCTCACTGTAGCCCGGGGAGACTGAATACAGACCTCACTGTAGCCCGGGGAGACTGAATACAGACCTCACTGTAGCCCGGGGAGACTGAATACAGACCTCACTGTAGCCTGGGGAGACTGAATACAGACCTCACTGTAGCCTGGGGAGACTGAATACAGACCTCACTGTAGCCCGGGGAGACTGAATACAGACCTCACTGTAGCCTGGGGAGACTGAATACAGACCTCACTGTAGCCTGGGGAGACTGAATACAGACCTCACTGTAGCCTGGGGAGACTGAATACAGACCTCACTGTAGGCTGGTAAGACTAAATCCAGACCTCACTGTAGCCTGGGGAGACTAAATACAGACCTCACTGTAGCCCGGGGAGACTGAATACAGACCTCACTGTAGCCTGGGGAGACTGAATACAGACCTCACTGTAGCCTGGGGAGACTGAATACAGACCTCACTGTAGCCTGGGGAGACTGAATACAGACCTCACTGTAGCCTGGTAAGACTAAATCCAGACCTCACTGTAGCCTGGGGAGACTAAATACAGACCTCACTGTAGCCTGGGGAGACAGAGGCATTGACTTTATGCTAATTCTTCATTTAGTTGATTGTCCTTGAATGTGTTACGCCAAACAAACAAGCCAATCCCATTCAGTTTTCCGTGTTGTCTTTGATCATCACGCTATGCCGAAAACAATCCAGGCTTAATGAGATTTAATTGAGATCCAGTCTTATACATTTGTTGTACAGATTTAATGAGGAGCGTCGTGTCGGCTAAATAGGATTTAGGCAGTGTATATTTGACTAGAAAATGAATAGCGTTGGACAGCGGTACGCTAACCCAATGCCTTTCCCTGACCCTAACCCTGACCCTAACCCTGAACCTAACCCTGACCCTGACCCAATGCCTTTTCCTGACCCTAACCCTTACCTGAACCTCAGTGATACTATACCTAACCTTAATCTGACCCTCGTTCCTAACCCTGACCTGAACCTCAGTGATACTATACCTAACCTTAATCTGACCCTCGTTCCTAACCCTAACCCTGACCTGAACCTCAGTGATACTATACCTAACCTTAATCTGACCCTCGTCCCTAACCCTAACCCTGACCTGAACCTCAGTGATACTATACCTAACCTTAATCTGACCCTCGTCCATAACCCTAACCCTGACCTGAACCTCAGTGATACTCTACCTAACCTTAATTTGACCCTCGTCCCTAACCTTAATCTGACCCTCGTCCCTAACCCTAACCCTGACCTGAACCTCAGTGATACTATACCTAACCTTAATCTGACCCTCGTCCCTAACCCTAACCCTGACCTGAACCTCAGTGATACTCTACCTAACCTTAATTTGACCCTCGTCCCTAACCTTAATCTGACCCTCGTTCCTAACCCTAACCCTGACCTGAACCTCAGTGATACTATACCTAACCTTAATCTGACCCTCGTTCCTAACCCTAACCCTGACCTGAACCTCAGTGATACTATACCTAACCTTAATCTGACCCTCGTCCCTAACCCTAACCCTGACCTGAACCTCAGTGATACTATACCTAACCTTAATCTGACCCTCGTCCCTAACCCTAACCCTGACCTGAACCTCAGTGATACTATACCTAACCTTAATCTGACTCTCGTCCCTAACCCTAACCCTGACCTGAACCTCAGTGATAATATACCTAACCTTAATCTGACCCTCGTCCCTAACCTTAATCTGACCCTCGTTCCTATGAGATATCTGGTCTCTCTCTAGGTTCCCCCTGTACTATGAGATAGCTGGTCTCTCTCTAGGTTCCCCCTGTACTATGAGATAGCTGGTCTCTCTCTAGGTTCCCCCTGTACTATGAGATAGCTGGTCTCTCTCTAGGTTCCCCCTGTACTATGAGATAGCTGGTCTCTCTCTAGGTTCCCCCTGTACTATGAGATAGCTGGTCTCTCTCTCTAGGTTCCCCCTGTACTATGAGATAGCTGGTCTCTCTCTAGGTTCCCCCTGTACTATGAGATAGCTGGTCTCTCTCTAGGTTCCCCCTGTATTATGAGATAGCTGGTCTCTCTCTAGGTTCCCCCTGTACTATGAGATAGCTGGTCTCTCTAGGTTCCCCCTGTACTATGAGATAGCTGGTCTCTCTAGGTTCCCCCTGTACTATGAGATAGCTGGTCTCTCTCTCTCTAGGTTCCCCCTGTACTATGAGATAGCTGGTCTCTCTCTCTAGGTTCCCCCTGTACTATGAGATAGCTGGTCTCTCTCTCTAGGTTCCCCCTGTACTATGAGATAGCTGGTCTCTCTCTCTAGGTTCCCCCTGTACTATGAGATAGCTGGTCTCTAGGTTCCCCCTGTACTATGAGATAGCTGGTCTCTAGGTTCCCCCTGTACTATGAGATAGCTGGTCTCTAGGTTCCCCCTGTACTATGAGATAGCTGGTCTCTAGGTTCCCCCTGTACTATGAGATAGCTGGTCTCTAGGTTCCCCCTGTACTATGAGATAGCTGGTCTCTCTCTAGGTTCCCCCTGTACTATGAGATAGCTGGTCTCTCTCTAGGTTCCCCCTGTACTATGAGATAGCTGGTCTCTCTCTCTAGGTTCCCCCTGTACTATGAGATAGCTGGTCTCTCTCTAGGTTCCCCCTGTACTATGAGATAGCTGGTCTCTAGGTTCCCCCTGTACTATGAGATAGCTGGTCTCTAGGTTCCCCCTGTACTATGAGATAGCTGGTCTCTCTCTAGGTTCCCCCTGTACTATGAGATAGCTGGTCTCTCTCTAGGTTCCCCCTGTACTATGAGATAGCTGGTCTCTCTCTAGGTTCCCCCTGTACTATGAGATAGCTGGTCTCTCTCTAGGTTCCCCCTGTACTATGAGATAGCTGGTCTCTCTCTAGGTTCCCCCTGTACTATGAGATAGCTGGTCTCTCTCTAGGTTCCCCCTGTACTATGAGATAGCTGGTCTCTCTCTAGGTTCCCCCTGTACTATGAGATAGCTGGTCTCTCTCTAGGTTCCCCCTGTACTATGAGATAGCTGGTCTCTCTCTAGGTTCCCCCTGTACTATGAGATAGCTGGTCTCTCTCTAGGTTCCCCCTGTACTATGAGATAGCTGGTCTCTCTCTAGGTTCCCCCTGTATTATGAGATAGCTGGTCTCTCTCTAGGTTCCCCCTGTACTATGAGATAGCTGGTCTCTCTCTAGGTTCCCCCTGTACTATGAGATAGCTGGTCTCTCTCTAGGTTCCCCCTGTACTATGAGATATCTGGTCTCTCTCTAGGTTCCCCCTGTACTATGAGATAGCTGGTCTCTCTCTCTCTAGGTTCCCCCTGTACTATGAGATAGCTGGTCTCTCTCTCTCTAGGTTCCCCCTGTACTATGAGATAGCTGGTCTCTCTCTAGGTTCCCCCTGTACTATGAGATAGCTGGTCTCTCTCTAGGTTCCCCCTGTACTATGAGATAGCTGGTCTCTCTCTAGGTTCCCCCTGTACTATGAGATAGCTGGTCTCTCTCTAGGTTCCCCCTGTACTATGAGATAGCTGGTCTCTCTCTAGGTTCCCCCTGTACTATGAGATAGCTGGTCTCTCTCTAGGTTCCCCCTGTACTATGAGATAGCTGGTCTCTCTCTAGGTTCCCCCTGTACTATGAGATAGCTGGTCTCTCTCTCTAGGTTCCCCCTGTACTATGAGATAGCTGGTCTCTCTCTCTAGGTTCCCCCTGTACTATGAGATAGCTGGTCTCTCTCTAGGTTCCCCCTGTACTATGAGATAGCTGGTCTCTCTCTCTAGGTTCCCCCTGTACTATGAGATAGCTGGTCTCTCTCTCTAGGTTCCCCCTGTACTATGAGATAGCTGGTCTCTCTCTCTAGGTTCCCCCTGTACTATGAGATAGCTGGTCTCTCTCTAGGTTCCCCCTGTACTATGAGATAGCTGGTCTCTCTCTAGGTTCCCCCTGTATTATGAGATAGCTGGTCTCTCTCTAGGTTCCCCCTGTACTATGAGATAGCTGGTCTCTCTCTAGGTTCCCCCTGTACTATGAGATAGCTGGTCTCTCTCTAGGTTCCCCCTGTACTATGAGATAGCTGGTCTCTCTCTCTAGGTTCCCCCTGTACTATGAGATAGCTGGTCTCTCTCTCTAGGTTCCCCCTGTACTATGAGATAGCTGGTCTCTCTCTCTAGGTTCCCCCTGTACTATGAGATAGCTGGTCTCTCTCTCTAGGTTCCCCCTGTACTATGAGATAGCTGGTCTCTAGGTTCCCCCTGTACTATGAGATAGCTGGTCTCTAGGTTCCCCCTGTACTATGAGATAGCTGGTCTCTAGGTTCCCCCTGTACTATGAGATAGCTGGTCTCTCTCTCTAGGTTCCCCCTGTACTATGAGATAGCTGGTCTCTCTCTAGGTTCCCCCTGTACTCTGAGATAGCTGGTCTCTCTCTAGGTTCCCCCTGTACTATGAGATAGCTGGTCTCTCTCTAGGTTCCCCCTGTACTATGAGATAGCTGGTCTCTCTCTCTAGGTTCCCCCTGTACTATGAGATAGCTGGTCTCTAGGTTCCCCCTGTACTATGAGATAGCTGGTCTCTCTCTCTAGGTTCCCCCTGTACTATGAGATAGCTGGTCTCTAGGTTCCCCCTGTACTATGAGATAGCTGGTCTCTCTCTAGGTTCCCCCTGTACTATGAGATAGCTGGTCTCTCTCTAGGTTCCCCCTGTACTATGAGATAGCTGGTCTCTCTCTAGGTTCCCCCTGTACTATGAGATAGCTGGTCTCTCTCTGGGTTCCCCCTGTACTATGAGATAGCTGGTCTCTCTCTGGGTTCCCCCTGTACTATGAGATAGCTGGTCTCTCTCTAGGTTCCCCCTGTACTATGAGATAGCTGGTCTCTCTCTAGGTTCCCCCTGTACTATGAGATAGCTGGTCTCTCTCTAGGTTCCCCCTGTACTATGAGATAGCTGGTCTCTCTCTAGGTTCCCCCTGTACTATGAGATAGCTGGTCTCTCTCTCTAGGTTCCCCCTGTACTATGAGATAGCTGGTCTCTCTCTCTAGGTTCCCCCTGTACTATGAGATAGCTGGTCTCTAGGTTCCCCCTGTACTATGAGATAGCTGGTCTCTCTCTCTAGGTTCCCCCTGTACTATGAGATAGCTGGTCTCTAGGTTCCCCCTGTACTATGAGATAGCTGGTCTCTCTCTAGGTTCCCCCTGTACTATGAGATAGCTGGTCTCTCTCTAGGTTCCCCCTGTACTATGAGATAGCTGGTCTCTCTCTAGGTTCCCCCTGTACTATGAGATAGCTGGTCTCTCTCTAGGTTCCCCCTGTACTATGAGATAGCTGGTCTCTCTCTCTAGGTTCCCCCTGTACTATGAGATAGCTGGTCTCTCTCTCTAGGTTCCCCCTGTACTATGAGATAGCTGGTCTCTAGGTTCCCCCTGTACTATGAGATAGCTGGTCTCTCTCTCTAGGTTCCCCCTGTACTATGAGATAGCTGGTCTCTAGGTTCCCCCTGTACTATGAGATAGCTGGTCTCTCTCTAGGTTCCCCCTGTACTATGAGATAGCTGGTCTCTCTCTAGGTTCCCCCTGTACTATGAGATAGCTGGTCTCTCTCTAGGTTCCCCCTGTACTATGAGATAGCTGGTCTCTCTCTAGGTTCCCCCTGTACTATGAGATAGCTGGTCTCTCTCTAGGTTCCCCCTGTACTATGAGATAGCTGGTCTCTCTCTAGGTTCCCCCTGTACTATGAGATAGCTGGTCTCTCTCTAGGTTCCCCCTGTACTATGAGATAGCTGGTCTCTCTCTAGGTTCCCCCTGTACTATGAGATAGCTGGTCTCTCTCTAGGTTCCCCCTGTACTATGAGATAGCTGGTCTCTCTCTAGGTTCCCCCTGTACTATGAGATAGCTGGTCTCTCTCTAGGTTCCCCCTGTACTATGAGATAGCTGGTCTCTCTCTAGGTTCCCCCTGTACTATGAGATAGCTGGTCTCTCTCTAGGTTCCCCCTGTACTATGAGATAGCTGGTCTCTCTCTAGGTTCCCCCTGTACTATGAGATAGCTGGTCTCTCTCTAGGTTCCCCCTGTACTATGAGATAGCTGGTCTCTCTCTAGGTTCCCCCTGTACTATGAGATAGCTGGTCTCTCTCTAGGTTCCCCCTGTACTATGAGATAGCTGGTCTCTCTCTAGGTTCCCCCTGTACTATGAGATAGCTGGTCTCTCTCTAGGTTCCCCCTGTACTATGAGATAGCTGGTCTCTCTCTCTAGGTTCCCCCTGTACTATGAGATAGCTGGTCTCTCTCTCTAGGTTCCCCCTGTACTATGAGATAGCTGGTCTCTCTCTAGGTTCCCCCTGTACTATGAGATAGCTGGTCTCTCTCTAGGTTCCCCCTGTACTATGAGATAGCTGGTCTCTCTCTAGGTTCCCCCTGTACTATGAGATAGCTGGTCTGTTATGGGTCAGTGTTAACACTGTGTTAATAATGTAATGTGTTGTCTCTCTCTAGGTTCCCCCTGTACTATGAGATAGCTGGTCTCTCTCTAGGTTCCCCCTGTACTATGAGATAGCTGGTCTCTCTCTAGGTTCCCCCTGTACTATGAGATAGCTGGTCTCCCTACACCAGAGGAGCTAGTCTATTATGGGTCAGTGTTAACACTGTGTTAACAATGTAATGTGTTGTCTCTCTCTAGGTTCCCCCTGTACTATGAGATAGCTGGTCTCTCTCTAGGTTCCCCCTGTACTATGAGATAGCTGGTCTCTCTCTAGGTTCCCCCTGTACTATGAGATAGCTGGTCTCTAGGTTCCCCCTGTACTATGAGATAGCTGGTCTCTCTCTCTAGGTTCCACCTGTACTATGAGATAGCTGGTCTCTCTCTAGGTTCCCCCTGTACTATGAGATAGCTGGTCTCTCTCTAGGTTCCACCTGTACTATGAGATAGCTGGTCTCTCTCTAGGTTCCCCCTGTACTATGAGATAGCTGGTCTCTCTCTAGGTTCCCCCTGTACTATGAGATAGCTGGTCTCTCTCTAGGTTCCCCCTGTACTATGAGATAGCTGGTCTCTCTCTAGGTTCCCCCTGTACTATGAGATAGCTGGTCTCTAGGTTCCCCCTGTACTATGAGATAGCTGGTCTCTCTCTAGGTACTATGAGATAGCTGGTCTGTTATGGGTCAGTGTTAACACTGTGTTAATAATGTAATGTGTTGTCTCTCTCTCTCTAGGTTCCCCCTGTACTATGAGATAGCTGGTCTCTCTCTAGGTGCTATGAGATAGCTGGTCTGTTATGGGTCAGTGTTAACACTGTGTTAATAATGTAATGTGTTGTCTCTCTCTCCAGGTTCCCCCTGTACTATGAGATCAAGATGGCATTTGTTATCTGGCTGCTGTCTCCTTACACCAGAGGAGCCAGTCTCATCTACAGGAAGTGCCTCCATCCTCTACTGTCCTCCAGAGAGAGGGTAAGACGGACCGACTGAATACTGAGCACTTTGGTAATGGTGTATTGAATGTGTTTGAATGTGAAGCCTCGACAAGCAATAGAAGAATACATATGAATCCTATTTTTGTTTTTTAATCCTTCTACTAAAAAAAGCTGACTTACACGTAAAATAATCTGCTGTCTGTTGACGACAGACATGGCCTCCCGGGCGGCGCAGTGGTCTAGGGTACTGCATCGCAGTGCTAGCTGCGCCACCAGAGTCTCTGGGTTCACGCCCAGGCTCTGTCGCAGCCGGCCGCAACCGGGAGGTCCGTGGGGCGACGCACAATTGGCATAGCGTCGTCCGGGTTAGGGAGGGTTTGACCGGTAGGGATATCCTTGTCTCAGTATGTTAAAATGTAATAAAATGTATGCACTCTACTGTAAGTCGCTCTGGATAAGAGCGTCTGCTAAATGACTAAAATGTAAGCATGTAAATGACGAGATATTTATCTTTTGCGTTGTCCTGGGTGGACACGCTGTTACATACTATAGTTGTTGTTCTGTAAAGTGACTCTCTCTTGTTTGTCTCTCTGTAACGGCCGTCGTCACCAGGAGATAGATGAGTACATTGTCCAGGCCAAGGAGCGTAGCTACGAGACCATGGTGACCTTCGGCAAGCAGGGCCTCAGTATCGCCGCTACTGCAGCTGTCTCCGCAGCTGTCAAGGCAAGTACTGCACGAGTCCCCCCCCCCCCAGCCCCTTGTTACTGGCTCTGACTTTGATAATACTTACTGTGATATGTGGTTGTCCCACCAAGCTATCTGAAGATGAATTCCCTAACTAAGTCGCTCTGGATAACGTGTCTGTTAAAGGACTGACGTGTGTGTGATTCTCTATTGGGTGTAACTGGGCTAACAGTAATACACAGAGCAGCACGTACCAGTCCCTGGGCTAACAGTAATGCACAGAGCAGCACGTACCAGTCCCTGGGCTAACAGTAATACACAGAGCAGCCAGTCCCTGGGCTAACAGTAATACACAGAGCAGCACGTACCAGTCCCTGGGCTAACAGTAATGCACAGAGCAGCCAGTCCCTGGGCTAACAGTAATACACAGAGCAGCACGTACCAGTCCCTGGGCTAACAGTAATGCACAGAGCAGCACGTACCAGTCCCTGGGCTAACAGTAATGCACAGAGCAGCCAGTCCCTGGGCTAACAGTAATACACAGAGCAGCACGTACCAGTCCCTGGGCTAACAGTAATGCACAGAGCAGCCAGTCCCTGGGCTAACAGTAATACACAGAGCAGCACGTACCAGTCCCTGGGCTAACAGTAATACACAGAGCAGCCAGTCCCTGGGCTAACAGTAATACACAGAGCAGCACGTACCAGTCCCTGGGCTAACAGTAATGCACAGAGCAGCCAGTCCCTGGGCTAACAGTAATACACAGAGCAGCCAGTCCCTGGGCTAACAGTAATACACAGAGCAGCCAGTCCCTGGGCTAACAGTAATACACAGAGTAGCCAGTCCCTGGGCTAACAGTAATACACAGAGCAGCCAGTCCCTGGGCTAACAGTAATACACAGAGCAGCCAGTCCCTGGGCTAACAGTAATACACAGAGCAGCCAGTCCCTGGGCTAACAGTAATACACAGAGCAGCCAGTCCCTGGGCTAACAGTAATACACAGAGCAGCCAGTCCCCGGGCTAACAGTAATACACAGAGCAGCCAGTCCCCGGGCTAACAGTAATACACAGCAGCACGTGCCTGGGCTAACAGTAATACACAGAGCATCCAGTCCCTGGGCTAACAGTAATACACAGAGCAGCCAGTCCCTGGGCTAACAGTAATGCACAGAGCAGCCAGTCCCTGGGTTAACAGTAATACACAGAGCAGCCAGTCCCTGGGCTAACAGTAACACACAGAGCAGCCAGTCCCTGGGCTAACAGTAATACACAGAGCAGCCAGTCCCCGGGCTAACAGTAATACACAGAGCAGCCAGTCCCCGGGTTAACAGTAATACACAGAGCAGCCAGTCCCTGGGCTAACAGTAATACACAGAGCAGCACGTGCCTGGGCTAACAGTAATGCACAGAGCAGCCAGTCCCTGGGCTAACAGTAATGCACAGAGCAGCCAGTCCCTGGGTTAACAGTAATACACAGAGCAGCCAGTCCCCGGGCTAACAGTAATACACAGAGCAGCCAGTCCCTGGGCTAACAGTAATACACAGAGCAGCCAGTCCCCGGGCTAACAGTAATACAGAGCAGCCAGTCCCCGGGCTAACAGTAATACACAGAGCAGCCAGTCCCTGGGCTAACAGTAATACAGAGCAGCCAGTCCCTGGGCTAACAGTAATACACAGAGCAGCCAGTCCCTGGGCTAACAGTAATACACAGAGCAGCCAGTCCCCGGGCTAACAGTAATACACAGAGCAGCCAGTCCCTGGGCTAACAGTAATACACAGAGCAGCCAATAACACAAACACTCCCTCAGTATGTTACTGTATTTTGTCGGAGCACAATAAGATACTGGAGCCATGATGTCATGAGGAGGGGGGTTTAGAGGACAGTGTTGTCCCAGTGGTGAACCTAACGGTGTGTGTGTCTGTCTCGTGTGTGTGTCTGTCTCGTGTGTGTGTCTGTCTCGTGTGTGTGTGTCTGTCTCGTGTGTGTGTGTCTGTGTCTGTCTCGTGTGTGTGTGTGTGTGTCTGTCTCGTGTGTGTGTGTGTGTGTCTGTCTCGTGTGTGTGTGTCTGTCTCGTGTGTGTGTGTCTGTCTCGTGTGTGTGTGTCTGTCTCGTGTGTGTGTGTCTGTCTCGTGTGTGTGTGTCTGTCTCGTGTGTGTGTGTCTGTCTCGTGTGTGTGTGTGTCTGTCTCGTGTGTGTGTGTCTGTCTCGTGTGTGTGTGTCTGTCTCGTGTGTGTGTGTCTGTCTCGTGTGTGTGTGTCTGTCTCGTGTGTGTGTGTCTGTCTCGTGTGTGTGTGTCTGTCTCGTGTGTGTGTGTCTGTCTCGTGTGTGTGTGTGTGTGTGTCTGTCTCGTGTGTGTGTGTGTGTGTGTGTCTGTCTCGTGTGTGTGTGTGTGTGTGTGTGTCTGTCTCGTGTGTGTGTGTGTGTGTGTGTGTCTGTCTCGTGTGTGTGTGTGTGTGTGTGTGTCTGTCTCGTGTGTGTGTGTCTGTCTCGTGTGTGTGTGTCTGTCTCGTGTGTGTGTGTGTGTGTCTGTCTCGTGTGTGTGTGTGTGTGTCTGTCTCGTGTGTGTGTGTGTGTGTCTGTCTCGTGTGTGTGTGTGTGTGTGTCTGTCTCGTGTGTGTGTGTGTGTGTGTGTGTGTCTGTCTCGTGTGTGTGTGTGTGTCTGTCTCGTGTGTGTGTGTGTGTCTGTCTCGTGTGTGTGTGTGTGTCTGTCTCGTGTGTGTGTGTGTGTCTGTCTCGTGTGTGTGTGTGTGTCTGTCTCGTGTGTGTGTGTGTGTCTGTCTCGTGTGTGTGTGTGTGTCTGTCTCGTGTGTGTGTGTCTGTCTCGTGTGTGTGTGTGTGTCTCGTGTGTGTGTGTGTGTCTCGTGTGTGTGTGTGTGTCTCGTGTGTGTGTGTGTGTCTGTCTCGTGTGTGTGTGTGTGTCTGTCTCGTGTGTGTGTGTGTGTGTGTGTCTGTCTCGTGTGTGTGTGTGTGTCTGTCTCGTGTGTGTGTGTCTGTCTCGTGTGTCTGTCTCGTGTGTGTGTGTGTCTGTCTCGTGTGTGTGTGTGTGTGTGTGTGTCTGTCTCGTGTGTGTGTGTGTGTGTGTGTGTCTGTCTCGTGTGTGTGTGTCTGTCTGTCTCGTGTGTGTGTGTCTGTCTGTCTCGTGTGTGTGTGTCTGTCTGTCTCGTGTGTGTGTGTGTCTGTCTGTCTCGTGTGTGTGTCTGTCTGTCTCGTGTGTGTGTCTGTGTCTGTCTGTGTCTGTCTGTGTCTGTCTGTGTCTGTCTGTGTGTGTGTGTCTCTGTGTGTGTGTGTGTCTCTGTGTGTGTGTGTGTCTCTGTGTGTGTGTGTCTCTGTGTGTGTCTGTCTCTGTGTGTCTCTGTGTGTGTGTGTGTGTGTCTGTCTCTGTGTGTCTCTGTGTGTGTCTGTCTCTGTGTGTCTGTCTCTGTGTGTCTGTCTCTGTGTGTCTGTCTCTGTGTGTGTGTGTCTCTGTGTGTGTGTGTCTCTGTGTGTGTGTGTCTCTGTGTGTGTGTGTCTGTCTCTGTGTGTGTGTCTCTGTGTGTGTCTGTCTCTGTGTGTGTCTGTCTCTGTGTGTGTCTGTCTCTGTGTGTGTCTGTCTCTGTGTGTGTCTGTCTCTGTGTGTGTCTGTCTCTGTGTGTGTCTGTCTCTGTGTGTGTGTGTGTCTGTCTCGTGTGTGTGTCTGTCTCGTGTGTGTGTCTGTCTCGTGTGTGTGTCTGTCTCGTGTGTGTGTCTGTCTCGTGTGTGTGTCTGTCTCGTGTGTGTGTCTGTCTCGTGTGTGTGTCTGTCTCGTGTGTGTGTCTGTCTCGTGTGTGTGTCTGTCTCGTGTGTGTGTCTGTCTCGTGTGTGTGTCTGTCTCGTGTGTGTGTCTGTCTCGTGTGTGTGTCTGTCTCGTGTGTGTGTCTGTCTCGTGTGTGTGTGTGTGTCTGTCTCGTGTGTGTGTGTGTCTGTCTCGTGTGTGTGTGTGTGTGTGTGTGTGTCTGTCTCTGTGTGTGTGTCTGTCTCTGTGTGTGTGTCTGTCTCTGTGTGTGTGTCTGTCTCTGTGTCTCTGTGTGTGTCTGTCTCTGTGTGTGTGTGTCTCTGTGTGTGTGTGTCTCTGTGTGTGTGTGTGTCTCTGTGTGTGTGTGTCTCTGTGTGTGTGTGTGTCTGTGTGTGTGTGTGTCTGTCTCTGTGTGTGTGTGTCTCTGTGTGTGTGTGTGTGTGTGTGTGTCTGTCTCTGTGTGTGTGTGTGTGTGTAGGGCCAGGGGGCGATCACAGAGAAGCTGAGGAGCTTCAGCATGCACGACCTGACTCAGATACCCCTCGACGACGCAGCAGCCAATCAGATCTATACAGCCCATGCCGGCAACCCTGCCATGAGCAGGAGGGCGCTCGCCGCAAACTCGACCGACAGACCAGGTAGGACATGTCTCCCCCCCCCCCCCCCCCCCCCCCACACACACACACACACACACACACAGGTCGTCACATGAACCCGTCACCTAGTACCTTCCACTGGTCTGTTAATCATTGATCTGAAGGGGGAGCCATTTATACCACAGTAAGACTCTGTTCTCCACCTTCCTCAAACATCCTCTATAGCTGTGTTGAGTAACATGGTTAACCCTCCCTGGTCACTATGAGTCCTGGTCTAACATCCTCTATAGCTGGGTCTGTGTTGAGTAACATGGTTAACCCTCCCTGGTCACTATGAGTCCTGGTCAAACATCCTCTATAGCTGTGTCTGTGTTGAGTAACATGGTTAACCCTCCCTGGTCACTATGAGTCCTGGTCAAACATCCTCTATAGCTGGGTCTGTGTTGAGTAACATGGTTAACCCTCCCTGGTCACTATGAGTCCTGGTCAAACATCCTCTATAGCTGGGTCTGTGTTGAGTAACATGGTTAACCCTCCCTGGTCACTATGAGTCCTGGTCTAACATCCTCTATAGCTGGGTCTGTGTTGAGTAACATGGTTAACCCTCCCTGGTCACTATGAGTCCTGGTCAAACATCCTCTATAGCTGGGTCTGTGTTGAGTAACATGGTTAACCCTCCCTGGTCACTATGAGTCCTGGTCAAACATCCTCTATAGCTGGGTCTGTGTTGAGTAACATGGTTAACCCTCCCTGGTCACTATGAGTCCTGGTCAAACATCCTCTATAGCTGGGTCTGTGTTGAGTAACATGGTTAACCCTCCCTGGTCACTATTAGTCCTGGTCAAACATCCTCTATAGCTGTGTTGAGTAACATGGTTAACCCTCCCTGGTCACTATGAGTCCTGGTCAAACATCCTCTATAGCTGTGTTGAGTAACATGGTTAACCCTCCCTGGTCACTATGAGTCCTGGTCTAACATCCTCTATAGCTGGGTCTGTGTTGAGTAACATGGTTAACCCTCCCTGGTCACTATGAGTCCTGGTCAAACATCCTCTATAGCTGGGTCTGTGTTGAGTAACATGGTTAACCCTCCCTGGTCACTATGAGTCCTGGTCAAACATCCTCTATAGCTGGGTCTGTGTTGAGTAACATGGTTAACCCTCCCTGGTCACTATGAGTCCTGGTCAAACATCCTCTATAGCTGGGTCTGTGTTGAGTAACATGGTTAACCCTCCCTGGTCACTATGAGTCCTGGTCAAACATCCTCTATAGCTGGGTCTGTGTTGAGTAACATGGTTAACCCTCCCTGGTCACTATGAGTCCTGGTCAAACATCCTCTATAGGATGTAGGGTGCCTATGAGCCCTGGTCTAAAGCAGTGTCCTCTATAGGATGTAGGGTGCCTATGAGCCCTGGTCTAAAGCAGTGTCCTCTATAGGATGTAGGGTGTCTATGAGCCCTGGTCTAAAGCAGTGTCCTCTATAGGATGTAGGGTGCCTATGAGCCCTGGTCTAAAGCAGTGTCCTCTATAGGATGTAGGGTGCCTATGAGCCCTGGTCTAAAGCAGTGTCCTCTATAGGATGTAGGGTGCCTATGAGCCCTGGTCTAAAGCAGTGTCCTCTATAGGATGTAGGGTGTCTATGAGTCCTGGTCTAAAGCAGTGTCCTCTATAGGATGTAGGGTGCCTATGAGCCCTGGTCTAAAGCACTGTCCTCTATAGGATGTAGGGTGCCTATGAGCCCTGGTCTAAAGCACTGTCCTCTATAGGATGTAGGGTGTCTATGAGCCCTGGTCTAAAGCAGTGTCCTCTATAGGATGTAGGGTGCCTATGAGCCCTGGTCTAAAGCAGTGTCCTCTATAGGATGTAGGGTGCCTATGAGCCCTGGTCTAAAGCAGTGCCCTCTATAGGATGTAGGGTGTCTATGAGCCCTGGTCTAAAGCAGTGTCCTCTATAGGATGTAGGGTGCCTATGAGCCCTGGTCTAAAGCAGTGTCCTCTATAGGATGTAGGGTGCCTATGAGCCCTGGTCTAAAGCACTGTCCTCTATAGGATGTAGGGTGTCTATGAGCCCTGGTCTAAAGCAGTGTCCTCTATAGGATGTAGGGTGCCTATGAGCCCTGGTCTAAAGCAGTGTCCTCTATAGGATGTAGGGTGCCTATGAGCCCTGGTCTAAAGCAGTGTCCTCTATAGGATGTAGGGTGCCTATGAGCCCTGGTCTAAAGCAGTGTCCTCTATAGGATGTAGGGTGCCTATGAGCTCTGGTCTAAAGCAGTGTCCTCTATAGGATGTAGGGTGCCTATGAGCCCTGGTCTAAAGCAGTGTCCTCTATAGGATGTAGGGTGCCTATGAGCCCTGGTCTAAAGCACTGTCCTCTATAGGATGTAGGGTGTCTATGAGCCCTGGTCTAAAGCAGTGTCCTCTATAGGATGTAGGGTGCCTATGAGCCCTGGTCTAAAGCAGTGTCCTCTATAGGATGTAGGGTGCCTATGAGCCCTGGTCTAAAGCAGTGTCTTCTATAGGATGTAGGGTGCCTATGAGCCCTGGTCTAAAGCAGTGTCCTCTATAGGATGTAGGGTGCCTATGAGCCCTGGTCCAAAGCAGTGTCCTCTATGAGCCCTGGTCTAAAGCAGTGTTCTCTATAGGATGTAGGGTGTCTATGAGCCCTGGTCTAAAGCAGTGTCCTCTATAGGATGTAGGGTGCCTATGAGCCCTGGTCTAAAGCAGTGTCCTCTATAGGATGTAGGGTGCCTATGAGCCCTGGTCTAAAGCAGTGTCCTCTATAGGATGTAGGGTGCCTATGAGCCCTGGTCTAAAGCAGTGTCCTCTATAGGATGTAGGGTGCCTATGAGCCCTGGTCTAAAGCAGTGCAGTACAGGGAGGGGTCGGTTCTGTTCTCAGGTTCTGGGCTGGGCTGCCCTGGACTGGACTGCTCTGGGCTGGGCTGCTCTGGACTGGCCTGCCCTGGGCTGGGCTGCCCTGGACTGGACTGCTCTGGGCTGGGCTGCTCTGGGCTGGGCTGCCCTGGACTGGACTGCTCTGGGCTGGGCTGCTCTGGGCTGGGCTGCTCTGGGCTGGGCTGCTCTGGGCTGGGCTGGACTAGCTCTGGGCTGGGCTGGACTAGGTCTGGGCTGCTCTGGACTGGGCTGCTCTGGACTGGGCTGCTCTGGGCTGGGCTGCTCTGGGCTGGGCTGGACTAGCTCTGGGCTGCTCTGGGCTGGGCTGCCCTGGACTGGACTGCTCTGGGCTGGACTGCTCTGGGCTGGGCTGCTCTGGGCTGGGCTGCTCTGGGCTGGGCTGCTCTGGGCTGGGCTGGACTAGCTCTGGGCTGGGCTGGACTAGCTCTGGGCTGCTCTGGACTGGGCTTCTCTGGGCTGGGCTGCTCTGGACTGCTCTGGGCTGGGCTGCTCTGGACTGCTCTGGGCTGGACTACTCTGGCCTGGACTAGCTCAGCCGTGACCAGTCAGAGGTGTGCTAGAAGACAGATAAATCCCAGATATTAAAGATTGTATTAATGGATATAGATCATTGGTGGGATGAATGGAATGGGCTCCTCACCTTATGTCGTACTAATGATCTCTGATGTGGAGAATTAGATGGTTTGTCTCAACCAGCTGTCAACCAATAGGACTCAATAGCTTCATCTGATACATAGCAGTTTGCCTTGGACTGTGTGAAGGCTAGCTTCATCTGATACATAGCCGTTTGCCTTGGACTGTGTGACGGCTAGCTTCATCTGATACATAGCAGTTTGCCTTGGACTGTGTGACGGCTAGCGTTAATAAAACACACTTCATCTGATACATAGCAGTTTGCCTTGGACTGTGTGACGGCTAGCTTCATCTGATACATAGCCGTTTGCCTTGGACTGTGTGAAGGCTAGCTTCATCTGATACATAGCAGTTTGCCTTGGACTGTGTGACGGCTAGCTTCATCTGATACATAGCAGTTTGCCTTGGACTGTGTGAAGGCTAGCGTTAATAAAACACACTTCATCTGATACATAGCAGTTTGCCTTGGACTGTGTGAAGGCTAGTGTTAATAAAACACACTTCTTCGGTTGCAGAAGGTTTTTAAAATCCTCAAACAAGTATGAACATCGTTGGTGATGTAATAGTGGCTCCAGATCTTTCTAGAATGCAGAGCAGATGTGACTAGCCAGAGGAACAAAGGAGAGGAGGACTAGAGGCTGTTACTATGTTACTGCTGCCCCCTGGTGGAGCCTGGTAGAATGGCAGCTGTCAAGACTCACAACACAGAACAGTCCCAGTCAGGTAGTAATGGTGTAAATCTCACCACCATTGGACTCTGGATCAGTGGAATCGTGTTCTCTCGAGTGACGAATCACGCTTCACCACCTGGCAGTCCGATGGGCGAATCTGGGTTTGGTGGATGCCAGGTCAACGATACCTTAGTCCCAATTTTTAAAGTTTGGTGGAGGAGGAATAATGGTCTGGAACTGTTTTTCATGGTCCGAGCCTCTTAGCTCCAGTGAAGGGAAATCTTAACGCTACAGCATACAATGACATTCTAGATGATTCTGTCCTTCCAACTTTGTGGCAACAGTTTGGGGAAGGCCCTTTCCTGTTTCAGCATGACCATGCCCCCGTGTACAAAGTGAGGTCCAATCAGAAATGGTTTGTGGAGATCAGTGTGGAAGAACTTGACTGTCCTGCACATTGTCCACGTACTTTAGGTCATGTAGTGTATGTTATAGCAATCTGTCAGGGTAATGACACCGTTGGTCGTTGTGGAATTCAGCCCCAGTGATTGGCTTTGTCCCCAGGCAGCCTCTCTCTCTCACTCTCACTCTCACACTCACACTCACACTCACACTCACACTCACACTCACTCTCACTCTCACTCTCACACTCACACTCACACTCACACTCACACTCACACTCACTCACTCACACTCACTCACACTCACTCACACTCACTCACTCACTCACTCACTCACTCACTCACTCACTCACTCACTCACTCACTCACTCACACCCCAGTCAGAATGTCAGTCCCCCTCGGACTCAGCACTTCTACCATGAGGACACGACCTAGGAGTCCGGTCAGAAGACCAAGATAAACTGCTTCTGGTTTAGTTCTACATATCAGTTAGGCAAAGGACATGTCTCTCCAGAGTACTATGTCTAGCTGATATGGACATGTCTCTCCAGAGTACTATGTCTAGCTGATATGGACATGTCTCCCCAGAGTACTATGTCTAACTGATATGGAGACATGTCTCTCCAGAGTACTATGTCTAACTGATATGGACATGTCTCTCCAGAGTACTATGTCTAACTGATATGGAGACATGTCTCTCCAGAGTACTATGTCTAACTGATATGGACATGTCTCTCCAGAGTACTATGTCTAACTGATATGGAGACATGTCTCTCCAGAGTACTATGTCTAACTGATATGGACATGTCTCCCCAGAGTACTATGTCTAACTGATATGGAGACATGTCTCTCCAGAGTACTATGTCTAACTGATATGGACATGTCTCTCCAGAGTACTATGTCTAACTGATATGGAGACATGTCTCCCCAGAGTACTATGTCTAACTGATATGGACGTGTCTCCCCAGAGTACTATGTCTAACTGATATGGACGTGTCTCTCCAGAGTACTATGTCTTACTGATATGGACGTGTCTCTCCAGAGTACTATGTCTAACTGATATGGACGTGTCTCCCCAGAGTACTATGTCTAACTGATATGGACATGTCTCTCCAGAGTACTATGTCTAACTGATATGGAGACATGTCTCTCCAGAGTACTATGTCTAACTGATATGGACGTGTCTCTCCAGAGTACTATGTCTAACTGATATGGAGACATGTCTCCCCAGAGTACTATGTCTAACTGATATGGACATGTCTCCCCAGAGTACTATGTCTAACTGATATGGAGACATGTCTCCCCAGAGTACTATGTCTAACTGATATGGAGACATGTCTCTCCAGAGTACTATGTCTAACTGATATGGACATGTCTCTCCAGAGTACTATGTCTAACTGATATGGAGACATGTCTCTCCAGAGTACTATGTCTAACTGATATGGAGACATGTCTCCCCAGAGTACTATGTCTAACTGATATGGAGACATGTCTCTCCAGAGTACTATGTCTAACTGATATGGAGACATGTCTCTCCAGAGTACTATGTCTAACTGATATGGACATGTCTCCCCAGAGTACTATGTCTAACTGATATGGAGACATGTCTCTCCAGAGTACTATGTCTAACTGATATGGACATGTCTCTCCAGAGTACTATGTCTAACTGATATGGACATGTCTCTCCAGAGTACTATGTCTAACTGATATGGAGACATGTCTCTCCAGAGTACTATGTCTAACTGATATGGAGACATGTCTCTCCAGAGTACTATGTCTAACTGATATGGACATGTCTCTCCAGAGTACTATGTCTAACTGATATGGACTTGTCTCTCCAGAGTACTATGTCTAACTGATATGGACATGTCTCCCCAGAGTACTATGCCTATGAGCAGGAGGACAGGACAGATGAGGAGGGGGAGCAGCTTTTCTCAGAGGACGAGGCTGTCACCCAGAGAGGTCTGAGGAGGTCCCAGAGTGTCAAGATCGTACGCTCTAAAGCCCGCAAAGATGTAAGTCTGAATTTAACACGCTGTAAAGATGTAGGGCTGAATAATATAACACGCTGTAAAGATGTAGGTCTGAATAATATAACACGCTGTAAAGATGTAGGTCTGAATAATATAACACGCCGTAAAGATGTAGGTCTGAATAATATAACACGCTGGAAAGATGTAGGTCTGAATAATATAACACGCTGTAAAGATGTAGGTCTGAATATAACACGCTGTAAAGATGTAGGTCTGAATAATATAACACGCTGTAAAGATGTAGGTCTGAATAATATAACACGCTGTAAAGATGTAGGTCTGAATAATATAACACGCTGTAAAGATGTAGGTCTGAATAATATAACACGCTGTAAAGATGTAGGTCTGAATAATATAACACACTGTATAGATGTAGGTCTGAATAATATAACACGCTGTAAAGATGTAGGTCTGAATAATATAACACGCTGTAAAGATGTAGGTCTGAATAATATAACACGCTGTAAAGATGTAGGTCTGAATAATATAACACGCTGTAAAGATGTAGGTCTGAATAATATAACACGCTGTAAAGATGTAGGTCTGAATAATATAACACGCTGTAAAGATGTAGGTCTGAATAATATAACACGCTGTAAAGATGTAGGTCTGAATAATATAACACGCTGTAAAGATGTAGGTCTGAATAATATAACACGCTGTAAAGATGTAGGTCTGAATAATATAACACGCTGTAAAGATGTAGGTCTGAATAATATAACACGCTGTAAAGATGTAGGTCTGAATATAACACGCCGTAAAGATGTAAGCCTGAATAATATAACACGCTGTAAAGATGTAGGTCTGAATAATATAACACGCCGTAAAGATGTAAGTCTGAATAATATAACACGCCGTAAAGATGTAGGTCTGAATAATATAACACGCCGTAAAGATGTAGGTCTGAATAATATAACACACCGTAAAGATGTAGGTCTGAATAATATAACACGCTGTAAAGATGTAGGTCTGAATAATATAACACGCCGTAAAGATGTAGGTCTGAATAATATAACACGCCGTAAAGATGTAGGTCTGAATATAACACGCCGTAAAGATGTAGGTCTGAATAATATAACACGCCGTAAAGATGTAGGTCTGAATAATATAACACGCCGTAAAGATGTAGGTCTGAATAATATAACACGCTGTAAAGATGTAGGTCTGAATAATATAACACGCTGTAAAGATGTAGGTCTGAATAATATAACACCCCGTAAAGATGTAGGTCTGAATAATATAACACGCCGTAAAGATGTAGGTCTGAATAATATAACACGCTGTAAAGATGTAGGTCTGAATAATATAACACGCTGTAAAGATGTAGGTCTGAATAATATAACACGCTGGAAAGATGTAGGTCTGAATAATATAACACGCTGTAAAGATGTAGGTCTGAATAATATAACACGCTGTAAAGATGTAGGTCTGAATAATATAACACGCTGTAAAGATGTAGGTCTGAATATAACACGCTGTAAAGATGTAGGTCTGAATATAACACGCTGTAAAGATGTAGGTCTGAATAATATAACACGCTGTAAAGATGTAGGTCTGAATAATATAACACGCTGTAAAGATGTAGGTCTGAATAATATAACACGCTGTAAAGATGTAGGTCTGAATATAACACGCCGTAAAGATGTAGGTCTGAATAATATAACACGCTGTAAAGATGTAGGTCTGAATATAACACGCCGTAAAGATGTAGGTCTGAATAATATAACACGCTGTAAAGATGTAGGTCTGAATAATATAACACGCTGTAAAGATGTAGGTCTGAATAATATAACACGCTGTAAAGATGTAGGTCTGAATATAACACGCCGTAAAGATGTAGGTCTGAATAATATAAAACGCTGTAAAGATGTAGGTCTGAATAATATAACACGCTGTAAAGATGTAGGTCTGAATATAACACGCTGTAAAGATGTAGGTCTGAATAATATAACACGCTGTAAAGATGTAGGTCTGAATAATATAACACGCCGTAAAGATGTAGGTCTGAATAATATAACAAGCCGTAAAGATGTAGGTCTGAATAATATAACACGCCGTAAAGATGTAGGTCTGAATAATATAACACGCTGTAAAGATGTAGGTCTGAATAATATAACACGCCGTAAAGATGTAGGTCTGAATAATATAACACGCTGTATAGATGTAGGTCTGAATAATATAACACGCTGTAAAGATGTAGGTCTGAATATAACACGCTGTATAGATGTAGGTCGGAATATAACACGCTGTATAGATGTAGGTCTGAATAATATAACACGCTGTAAAGATGTAGGTCTGAATAATATAACACGCCGTAAAGATGTAGGTCTGAATAATATAACAAGCCGTAAAGATGTAGGTCTGAATAATATAACACGCCGTAAAGATGTAGGTCTGAATAATATAACACGCTGTAAAGATGTAGGTCTGAATAATATAACACGCTGTAAAGATGTAGGTCTGAATAATATAACACGCTGTATAGATGTAGGTCTGAATAATATAACACGCTGTAAAGATGTAGGTCTGAATATAACACGCTGTATAGATGTAGGTCGGAATATAACACGCTGTATAGATGTAGGTCTGAATAATATAACACGCTGTAAAGATGTAGGTCTGAATAATATAACACGCCGTAAAGATGTAGGTCTGAATAATATAACACGCCGTAAAGATGTAAGTCTGAATAATATAACACGCCGTAAAGATGTAGGTCTGAATAATATAACACGCCGTAAAGATGTAGGTCTGAATAATATAACACGCCGTAAAGATGTAGGTCTGAATAATATAACACGCTGTAAAGATGTAGGTCTGAATAATATAACACGCTGTAAAGATGTAGGGCTGAATAATATAACACGCTGTAAAGATGTAGGGCTGAATAATATAACACGCTGTAAAGATGTAGGTCTGAATAATATAACACGCTGTAAAGATGTAGGGCTGAATAATATAACACGCTGTAAAGATGTAGGGCTGAATAATATAACACGCTGTAAAGATGTAGGTCTGAATAATATAACACGCTGTAAAGATGTAGGTCTGAATATAACACGCCGTAAAGATGTAGGTCTGAATAATATAACACGCCGTAAAGATGTAGGTCTGAATAATATAACACGCCGTAAAGATGTAGGTCTGAATAATATAACACGCTGTAAAGATGTAAGTCTGAATAATATAACACGCTGTAAAGATGTAGGTCTGAATAATATAACACGCTGTAAAGATGTAGGTCTGAATATAACACGCTGTAAAGATGTAGGTCTGAATAATATAACACGCTGTAAAGATGTAGGTCTGAATAATATAACACGCTGTATAGATGTAGGTCTGAATAATATAACACGCTGTAAAGATGTAGGTCTGAATATAACACGCCGTAAAGATGTAGGTCTGAATAATATAACAAGCCGTAAAGATGTAGGTCTGAATAATATAACACGCCGTAAAGATGTAGGTCTGAATATAACACGCCGTAAAGATGTAGGTCTGAATAATATAACACGCCGTAAAGATGTAGGTCTGAATAATATAACACGCCGTAAAGATGTAGGTCTGAATAATATAACACGCTGTAAAGATGTAGGTCTGAATAATATAACACGCCGTAAAGATGTAGGTCTGAATAATATAACACGCTGTAAAGATGTAGGTCTGAATAATATAACACGCTGTAAAGATGTAGGTCTGAATAATATAACACGCTGTAAAGATGTAGGTCTGAATAATATAACACGCTGTATAGATGTAGGTCTGAATAATATAACACGCTGTAAAGATGTAGGTCTGAATAATATAACACGCCGTAAAGATGTAGGTCTGAATAATATAACACGCTGTATAGATGTAGGTCTGAATAATATAACACGCTGTAAAGATGTAGGTCTGAATATAACACGCCGTAAAGATGTAGGTCTGAATAATATAACAAGCCGTAAAGATGTAGGTCTGAATAATATAACACGCCGTAAAGATGTAGGTCTGAATATAACACGCCGTAAAGATGTAGGTCTGAATAATATAACAAGCCGTAAAGATGTAGGTCTGAATAATATAACACGCCGTAAAGATGTAGGTCTGAATAATATAACACGCTGTAAAGATGTAGGTCTGAATAATATAACACGCCGTAAAGATGTAGGTCTGAATAATATAACACGCTGTAAAGATGTAGGTCTGAATAATATAACACGCTGTAAAGATGTAGGTCTGAATAATATAACACGCCGTAAAGATGTAGGTCTGAATAATATAACACGCTGTATAGATGTAGGTCTGAATATAACACGCTGTAAAGATGTAGGTCTGAATATAACACGCTGTAAAGATGTAGGTCTGAATAATATAACACGCCGTAAAGATGTAGGTCTGAATAATATAACACGCCGTAAAGATGTAGGTCTGAATAATATAACACGCTGTAAAGATGTAGGTCTGAATAATATAACACGCCGTAAAGATGTAGGTCTGAATAATATAACACGCTGTATAGATGTAGGTCTGAATAATATAACACGCCGTAAAGATGTAGGTCTGAATAATATAACACACTGTAAAGATGTAAGTCTGAATAATATAACACGCTGTAAAGATGTAGGTCTGAATAATATAACACGCTGTAAAGATGTAGGTCTAAAAATCTCTGCTTGCTTTTTGAATGTTTAAATAAAAATCTCTGCTTGCTTTTTGAATGTTTAAATAAAAATCTCTGCTTGCTTTTTGAATGTTTAAATAAAAATCTCTGCTTGCTTTTTGAATGTTTAAATAAAAATCTCTGCTTGCTTTTTGAATGTTTAAATAAAAATCTCTGCTTGCTTTTTGAATGTTTAAATAAAAATCTCTGCTTGCTTTTTGAATGTTTAAATAAAAATCTCTGCTTGCTTTTTGACACTGGAAGTGATCTGAGGGGAAGGCTGGTGACCACCTCTACAGTCTATACATGGGTCTTATTCTGCAGTCTTTTAAAGGGTCTGTTCTGTTTCAGGAGGCTGTAATGCTTATTGTATATTAACTGGGTCAGAGTTATACCAGTCTGATGATGATGATGATGATGATGAATACATCGTTGTTCTAATCTATTCTGTCCAACAGGCCCGTTATGGATCTCTGAAGATTAAAGGGAAGCGGAGGCCTGTCCTGACTGCTGCTACCTACAGTGCAATGTTAACGAACACTCCAGGAGAAGAGACTGCTGGCTGATTACCATGGATTCCCTTCTGTACTGCACTACTGTTGACCAGAGCACTGTAGGCCCAAAGTAGTGCACTGTGGGCCCAAAATAGTGCACTACTGTTGACCAGAGCACTGTGGGCCCAAAGTAGTGCACTGTGGGCCCTGGCCAACAGTAGTGCACAATGGGCCCTGGTCAACAGTAGTGCACTGTGGGCCCTGGCCAACAGTAGTGCACTAGAAAGGGAATAGGCTTTTGGGACGGACCAGGAAGTCGGGCAACAATTCAGGAAGGACTGCTGACGTCTCCAACATCCATATCAGTGACTAGCTATTGACGTTCTAGGACATCCATTTTATGGAGAACGATGCTGAGGAACGGTTCTCCCAGGTGTGTTTGTAAACTGTCCTGGGGTCTGTTCTATTCATGCTGGGGAGCATCGGCCTTTTTTTTAATGAACCACCAACTCACTATATTTATTACATTATTCTGACTGTTTAAACGCGTCGTACAGCGGCTGCTGTATAGAAAACATCTGAAGGTTTCCTGTCTTTTAGTTAGAAGGGTTTTTGTTGCTCTTGTGGATCTTATTTTCTGGAATAGTCGTTTTTAGGTGTGGATGTGGACTTTTTAGTATCTTGACTTTTTGTTGAGGGGGTTTATATAATTCATTTATCTTCGTTTTGTCATTTATATGCTGCCTTGTATTTTGAGTTTAGCCTATTAAATAGTAGAATATATTATAATTATAATAGTGATCATTCTGGCACACTTGAAAAGATTGTTACAAAGTAACAGCTGACCAAAGTGTCCCTTATTCCTTCCGGAGGAACAGACCAATGATGAGAGAGAACAGAGAATCCTGTTATTGGCTTGTGTCACAAATGGCATCATTCCCTATACAGACCCTATGGCCCTGGTCTAAAGTAGTGCACTACCCTATGGGCCCTGGTCTAATGTAGTGCACTACCCTATGGGCCCTGGTCTAAAGTAGTGCACTACCCCTATGGGCCCTGGTCTAAAGTAGTGCACTACTACCCTATAGACCCTGGTCTAAAGTAGTGCACTACCCCTATAGGCCCTGGTCTAAAGTAGTGCACTACCCCTATAGGCCCTGGTCTAAAGTAGTGCACTACTACCCTATAGACCCTGGTCTAAAGTAGTGCACTACTACCCTATAGACCCTGGTCTAAAGTAGTGCACTACCCCTATGGGCCCTGGTCTAAAGTAGTGCACTACCCCTATGGGCCCTGGTCTAAAGTAGTGCACTACTACCCTATAGACCCTGGTCTAAAGTAGTGCACTACCCCTATAGGCCCTGGTCTAAAGTAGTGCACTACTACCCTATAGACCCTGGTCTAAAGTAGTGCACTACTACCCTATAGACCCTGGTCTAAAGTAGTGCACTACTACCCTATAGACCCTGGTCTAAAGTAGTGCACTACTACCCTATAGACCCTGGTCTAAAGTAGTGCACTACTACCCTATAGACCCTGGTCTAAAATAGTGCACTACTACCCTATAGACCCTGGTCTAAAGTAGTGCACTACCCCTATGGGCCCTGGTCTAAAGTAGTGCACTACCCTATGAGCCCTGGTCTAAAGTAGTGCACTACCCTATGGGTCCTGGTCTAAAGTAGTGCACTACCCTATGAGCCCTGGTCTAAAGTAGTGCACTACCCTATGGGTCCTGGTCTAAAGTAGTGCACTACCCTATGGGCCCTGGTCTAAAGTAGTGCACTACCCTATGGGCCCTGGTCTAAAGTAGTGCACTACCCCTATGGGCCCTGGTCTAAAGTAGTGCACTACCCCTATGGCCCTGGTCTAAAGTAGTGCACTACTACCCTATAGACCCTGGTCTAAAGTAGTGCACTACCCCTATAGGCCCTGGTCTAAAGTAGTGCACTACGTAGGGAGTATGGCTCCATTTGGGATACAGCCAATGTTGAAGTATGTTTGTGTTGAACCGTAACTGTCCAGTTTGAATGACTGCATTTCCTGTTTAGATTTTTGGAACAAAAGCTTTTTTTTTCATAATCTTTTTGCACACTCTCTTCCAAAACGATGTCCTTTTATAAATGCTTTGATCTCATCACTTTTAGAATGTGTCCCGCTGCACCCTGGGATGCTTTTAACCACGTGATGAAACCTATTTAATACCAAAGCTTTATCTACTAAACCAGTGACTTGGGGCTGATTCCTGTGGCAATGTATCATAGGGGTGTTGTAAATACATTTATAAATTCAAAAATGTTTGCAGAGTAATTCAACTTTGATCGTGTGGTTTTCAATAAAACACATTACTACCAATCAATAGCTGATAGGGGTTCCTCTCATTGGTGTTCCAGTCATCACATTTCATTTGTCACATATAGATTATAACCGCTGTCGACCTCACAGTGAAATTCTGATTTACAAGCTCTTTACCAACGATGCAGAGTCATGACCGTGAATGATGGCGGCCGTTCGATGGTCGGACCACAGTCACATAGATCAGGCCGGGAGGCTCTTCCTATCAGGAGAGACGGTCTGATCCGTCGGGAGAGACGGTCTGATCCGTCGGGAGAGACGGTCTGATCCGTCGGGAGAGACGGTCTGATCCGTCGGGAGAGACGGTCTGATCCGTCGGGAGAGACGGTCTGCCTAGATGAGGATACAGACTGGGGCCTAGATGAGGATACAGACTGGGGCCTAGATGAGGATTCAGACTGGGGCCTAGATGAGGATACAGACTGGGGCCTAGATGAGGATACAGACTGGGGCCTAGATGAGGATACAGACTGGGGCCTAGATGAGGATACAGACTGGGGCCTAGATGAGGATACAGACTGGGGCCTAGATGAGGATACAGACTGGGGCCTAGATGAGGATACAGACTGGGGCCTAGATGAGGATACAGACTGGGGCCTAGATGAGGATACAGACTGGGGTCTAGATGAGGATACAGACTGGGGTCTAGATGAGGATTCAGACTGGGGCCTAGATGAGGATACAGACTGGGGCCTAGATGAGGATACAGACTGGGGCCTAGATGAGGATACAGACTGGGGCCTAGATGAGGATACAGACTGGGGCCTAGATGAGGATACAGACTGGGGCCTAGATGAGGATACAGACTGGGGCCTAGATGAGGATACAGACTGGGGCCTAGATGAGGATACAGACTGGGGCCTAGATGAGGATACAGACTGGGGCCTAGATGAGGATACAGACTGGGGCCTAGATGAGGATACAGACTGGGGCCTAGATGAGGATACAGACTGGGGCCTAGATGAGGATACAGACTGGGGCCTAGATGAGGATACGGACTGGGGCCTAGATGAGGATACGGACTGGGGCCTAGATGAGGATTCGGACTGGGGCCTAGATGAGGATTCGGACTGGGGCCTAGATGAGGATTCGGACTGGGGCCTAGATGAGGATTCGGACTGGGGCCTAGATGAGGATACGGACTGGGGCCTAGATGAGGAAACGGACTGGGGCCTAGATGAGGAAACGGACTGGGGCCTAGATGAGGAAACGGACTGGGGCCTAGATGAGGATACGGACTGGGGCCTAGATGAGGAAACGGACTGGGGCCTAGATGAGGAAACGGACTGGGGCCTAGATGAGGAAACGGACTGGGGCCTAGATGAGGAAACGGACTGGGGCCTAGATGAGGAAACGGACTGGGGCCTAGATGAGGATACCCTGCTCTGGCCACAGAAAGCCTGGAGGTGGGGGATGTCTGTATTACAGACTCAACCTATCTGGGAATCATTAACAAGCACATACACACTAAGACTGGATGGACTAAATTGCTTTAGTCGATCTACTTACTATATTGAGCCCCCATACTCTGCTGGCGGACCGGAGCCAGAAGAGGGTCAACTTGGTCGGGCTTTGACCCCTGGTATCATATAAACACACACAACACATAGTACAATGTGGAGAATTACAGGAAATTAGTTTTAAAACAGCAAAATGTTCTCTCTGTACATAAGAGGGATGTCAATAGTTTGAACAGTTTGGGGTCGTGTAGGTTGTGAGGGTTCGTTACTACGCCGATTAAATAACTATATCCACCCGAACCTTTGCCACCTAGGACATTTCCCCTCCCCACCTCAATGCCCCCCCATATAATATTTATATATTATTATTAATATTTTTATTGTGCTCGAATATTCCTTTGTTTACCTGTCATCCTTTGTTGTTATTAATGGGAAGTAAGTACCCTTCTCTGGCCAGTTCTCGTCAAGGCACTCGGATTTCATTTCCCCCAGTTCTAATCCCGTCCACCAGGGGTCGCTGTGGAACATTAGAAACAGAGAGGACTTTGGTATTCAATGCAACTCATTTTGGGATTCCAAATGTCCCATAGTACACCAACTAGACCAGAAAAACATGGTCTGAATAACATTCCCTGGATTTCATAGAACAGAGTCATATTGTTAATAGTCCACATGCTGCAGCTAACTATATTGATTATAGTAATATCATGCCATGAGTTAACGTTCACTAAATCAGTTCATGGGGGATGGAGGGATGAAGGGATGGAGGATGGGGGGATGGAGGGATGAAGGGATGGGGGGATGAAGAGATGGAGGTATGGGGAGATGAAAGGATGGGGAGATGGAGGGATGAAGGGTTGGGGGATGGAGGATGGGGGATGGAGGATGGGGGGATGGAGGATGGAGGGATGGAGGATGGGGGATGGAGGGATGGGGGGATGGAGGATGGGGGATGAAGGGATGGAGGGATGGAGGGATGGGGGGATGGGGGATGGAGGGATGGGGATGGAGGGATGGAGGGATGGGGGATGGGGGGATTGGGGGATGGAGGGATGGGGGGATGAAGGGATGGGGGGATGAAGGGATGGGGGGATGAAGAGATGGGGGATGAGGGGATGGAGGGATGGAGGGATGGGGATGGAGGGATGGGGGGATGAAGGGATGGGGGGATGAAGGGATGGGGGGATGAGGGGATGGAGGGATGAAGGGATGGAGGGATGAAGGGATGAAGGGATGGGGATGGAGGGATGGGGGGATGAAGGGATGGGGATGGAGGGATGGGGGGATGAAGGGATGGGGGGATGGAGGGATGGGGATGGAGGGATGGGGGGATGAAGGGATGGAGGGATGGGGGGATGAAGGGATGGGGGGATGGGGGGATGGAGGGATGAAGAGATGGGGGATGGGGGGATGAAGGATGGGGGATGGAGGGATGGGGGGATGAAGAGATGGGGGATGGGGGATGGAGGGATGGGGGATGAGGGGATGGAGGGATGGGGGATGGGGGGATGGAGGGATGGGGGATGGGGGGATGGGGGGATGAAGGATGGGGGGATGGAGGGATGGGGGGATGGAGGGATGAAGGAATGAAGGATGGGGGGATGGAGGGATGAAGGATGGGGGGATGGAGGGATGAAGGATGGGGGATGGAGGGATGGAGGGATGAAGGATGGGGGGATGGGGGATGGAGGGATGAAGGGATGGGGGGATGGGGGATGGAGGGATGAAGGATGGGGGGGATGGGGGATGGAGGGATGAAGGATGGGGGATGGAGGGATGGAGGGATGAAGGATGGGGGGATGGGGGATGGAGGGATGAAGGATGGGGGGATGGAGGGATGAAGGATGGGGGATGGAGGGATGGGGGATGAAGGATGGGGGGATGGAGGGATGGGGATGGAGGGGTTGACTGGGGGATGAAGGTGACCATTCTTTAATCATTGTGATGTTTTCCTCAACCATCTCAGACTGGCTGGCTGACTGATTGGTTGGCTAACTGACTGACTGGCTAACTGACTGACTGGCTGACTGACTGACTGGCTGACTGACTGACTGGCTGGCTGGCTGGTTTGCTGACTGACTGACTTACTGACTGACTGACTGACTGACTGATTGGTTGGCTAACTGACTGGCTGGTTGGCTGAATGGCTGGCTGACTGACTGGTTGACTGGCTGACTGGCTGGCTGACTGACTGGTGTGCTAACTGACTGACTGGCTGGCTGACTGGCTGGCTGACTGACTGGTTTGCTGACTGACTGACTGGCTAGCTGGTTGGCTGACTGGTTGGCTAACTGACTGACTGACTGGTTGGCTGACTGGCTGGCTGACTGACTGGTTGGCTAACTGACTGACTGGCTGGTTGGCTGATTGGCTGACTGATTGGTTGGCTAACTGGCTGACTGATTGGTTGGCTAACTGACTGACTGGCTGGCTGACTGACTGACTGGCTGGCTGACTGGTTGGCTGACTGGGTGGCTGGCTGACTGACTGGCTGGTTGGCTGACTGACTGACTGGCTGGCTGACTGACTGGCTGACTGGTTGGTTGGCTAACTGACTGACTGGCTGACTGACTGACTGGCTGGCTGACTGGCTGACTGGTTGGCTGGCTGGCCAGGAGACACTAAAACAGAAGTTCACGAATGAGTTCAGGAGGAGGTCACACACACACACACACACACACACACACACACACACACACACACACACACACACACACACACCAGTCCTGCTGGTCATGAAATGTTTAATTGTTTGAATGGTACTTATTGTTTTGAGCTCGTCTTGGTCGTCTCCCTGACCTGTCAGACCGCTCCAGTGTGGTGTGGGGAGGAAGGAGGAGCTAAATCAATACTGACCCATGGCTGAACTTTACAGAGACTTCCTGCCGGTCACAGTGAGAGACAGGATAGAGAAGCAGAGGGCTGAGGGGCTGAGCCAGAGAGACAGGATAGAGAACCAGAGGGCTGAGGGGCTGAGCCAGAGAGACAGGATAGAGAACCAGAGGGCTGAGGGGCTGAGCCAGAGAGACAGGATAGAGAACCAGAGGGCTGAGAGGCTGAGCCAGAGAGACAGGATAGAGAACCAGAGGGCTGAGAGGCTGAGCCAGAGAGACAGGATAGAGAACCAGAGGGCTGAGGGGCTGAGCCAGAGAGACAGGATAGAGAACCAGAGGGCTGAGAGGCTGAGCCAGAGAGACAGGATAGAGAACCAGAGGGCTGAGAGGCTGAGCCAGAGAGACAGGATAGAGAACCAGAGGGCTGAGAGGCTGAGCCAGAGAGACAGGATAGAGAAGCAGATGGCTGAGGGGCTGAGCCAGAGAGACAGGATAGAGAACCAGAGGGCTGAGGGGCTGAGCCAGAGAGACAGGATAGAGAACCAGAGGGCTGAGCCAGAGAGACAGGATAGAGAACCAGGGGGCTGAGGGGCTGAGCCAGAGAGACAGGATAGAGAACCAGAGGGCTGAGAGGCTGAGCCATAGAGACAGGATAGAGAACCAGAGGGCTGAGGGGCTGAGCCAGAAAGACAGGATAGAGAACCAGAGGGCTGAGGGGCTGAGCCAGAGAGACAGGATAGAGAACCAGAGGGCTGAGCCAGAGAGACAGGATAGAGAACCAGGGGGCTGAGGGGCTGAGCCAGAGAGACAGGATAGAGAACCAGGGGGCTGAGGGGCTGAGCCAGAGAGACAGGATAGAGAACCAGAGGGCTGAGAGGCTGAGCCAGAGAGACAGGATAGAGAACCAGAGGGCTGAGGGGCTGAGCCAGAGAGACAGGATAGAGAACCAGAGGGCTGAGGACCTGAGCCAGAGAGACAGGATAGAGAACCAGAGGGCTGAGGGGCTGAGCCAGAGAGACAGGATAGAGAACCAGAGGGCTGAGGGGCTGAGCCAGAGAGACAGGATAGAGAACCAGAGGGCTGAGGGGCTGAGCCAGAGAGACAGGATAGAGAACCAGAGGGCTGAGAGGCTGAGCCAGAGAGACAGGATAGAGAACCAGAGGGCTGAGAGGCTGAGCCAGAGAGACAGGATAGAGAACCAGAGGGCTGAGAGGCTGAGCCAGAGAGACAGGATAGAGAACCAGAGGGCTGAGGGGCTGAGCCAGAGAGACAGGATAGAGAACCAGAGGGCTGAGAGGCTGAGCCAGAGAGACAGGATAGAGAACCAGAGGGCTGAGAGGCTGAGCCAGAGAGACAGGATAGAGAACCAGAGGGCTGAGAGGCTGAGCCAGAGAGACAGGATAGAGAACCAGATGGCTGAGGGGCTGAGCCAGAGAGACAGGATAGAGAACCAGAGGGCTGAGGGGCTGAGCCAGAGAGACAGGATAGAGAACCAGAGGGCTGAGCCAGAGAGACAGGATAGAGAACCAGGGGGCTGAGGGGCTGAGCCAGAGAGACAGGATAGAGAACCAGAGGGCTGAGAGGCTGAGCCATAGAGACAGGATAGAGAACCAGAGGGCTGAGGGGCTGAGCCAGAGAGACAGGATAGAGAACCAGAGGGCTGAGGGGCTGAGCCAGAGAGACAGGATAGAGAACCAGGGGGCTGAGGGGCTGAGCCAGAGAGACAGGATAGAGAACCAGAGGGCTGAGGACCTGAGCCAGAGAGACAGGATAGAGAACCAGGGGGCTGAGGACCTGAGCCAGAGAGACAGGATAGAGAACCAGAGGGCTGAGGACCTGAGCCAGAGAGACAGGATAGAGAACCAGAGGGCTGAGGGGCTGAGCCAGAGAGACAGGATAGAGAACCAGAGGACTGAGAGGCTGAGCCAGAGAGACAGGATAGAGAACCAGAGGGCTGAGCCAGAGAGACAGGATAGAGAACCAGAGGGCTGAGGACCTGAGCCAGAGAGACAGGCCTTGCAGAGTAGTTAGGGGTCTTTAATTAAGCAAACAGGAGCAGTGTTCAAAGTGACAGGAGGCGTCATAAATCTGTTCTGCTGACAGCAGACTGACTCTACTGCCCCCCCCCCCCCCCGACTGCCTGGGCTCCTCCCTGCCTGTCACACGGGCTCCTCCCTGCCTGGGCTCCTCCCAGCCTGTCACATGGGCTCCTCCCTGCCTGGGCTCCTCCCAGCCTGTCACATGGGCTCCTCCCTGCCTGTCACATGTTAGGCCTTCAGCCATTAGCCAGCAGCAGGAGCACTCACATAACAGCAGGACAGTGGGACGATACACGGGTATTCACCAAGGGACGATACACAGGTATTCACCCAGGGACGGTTTCACAGGTATTCACCCAGGGACGATACACAGGTATTCACCCAGGGCCGGTGTCACAGGTATTCACCAAGGGACGATACACAGGTTTTCACCAAGGGGTTAGGGGAGCAGGGAGTGGAGCCTCCAGGGTTAGGGGAGCAGGGAGGAGATCCTGTTCCTGACAGAGTTTCTCCCCCGAGTGTCCCTTATGGTTCTAATCTGATAGAGGTAGTGGGGTGGTAGATGTCTAGTGCACTTATGGCTCCAATCTGAAAGTTGTAGTGGGGTGGTAGATGCCTAGTCTCCATTATGGCTCTAATCTGATAGTGGTAGTGGGGTGGTAGATGCCTAGTCTCCATTATGGCTCTAATCTGATAGTGGTAGTGGGGTGGTAGATGCCTAGTCTCCATTATGGCTCTAATCTGATAGTGGTAGTGGGCTGGGAGATACCTAGTCTCCATTATGGCTCTAATCTGATAGTGGTAGTGGGGTGGTAGATACCAAGTCTCCATTATGGCTCTAATCTGATAGTGGTAGTGGGGTAGTAGATGTCTAGTGCCCTTATGGCTCTAATCTGATAGTGGTAGATGTCTTGTCTCCATTATGGCTCTAATCTGATAGTGGTGGTGGGGTGGTAGACACCTAGTCTCCATTGTTGCCTCTAATCTGATAGTGGTAGTGGTGTGGTAGATGTCTAGTCTCCATTATGGCTCTAATCTGGTAGTGGTAGTGGGCTGGGAGACACCTAGTCTCCATTATGGCTCTAATCTGATAGTGGTAGTGGGGTGGTAGATACCTACTCTTCATTATGGCTCTAATCTGATAGTGGTAGTGGGGTGGTAGATACCTAGTCTCCATTATGGCTCTAATCTGGTAGTAGTAGTGGGGTGGGAGATACCTAGTCTCCATTATGGCTCTAATCTGATAGGGTAGTGGGGTGGTAGATACCTAGTCTCCAGTATGGCTCTAATCTGATAGTGGTAGTGGGGTGGGAGATACCTAGTCTCCATTATGGCTCTAATCTGATAGGGTAGTGGGGTGGTAGATACCTAGTCTCCATTATGGCTCTAATCTGGTAGTGGTAGTGGGGTGTTAGATGTCTCGTGCCCTTATGGATCTAATCTGATAGTGGTAGTGGGGTGGTAGATACCTAGTCTCCGTTATGGCTCTAATCTGATAGTGGTAGTGTGGTTGTAGATACCTAGTTTCCATTATGGCTCTAATCTGATAGTGGTAGTGGGGTAGTAGATACCTAGTTTCCATTATGGCTCTAATCTGATAGTGGTAGTGGGGTAGTAGATACCTAGTCTCCATTATGGCTCTAATCTGATAGTGGTAGTGGGGTGGTAGATACCATCTCTTCATTATGGCTCTAATCTGATAGTGGTAGTGGGGTGGTAGATACCATCTCTTCATTATGGCTCTAATCTGACAGAGGTTGTGGGGTGGTAGATGTCTAGTCTCCTTTATGGCTCTAATCTGATAGAGGTAGTGGGTTGGTAGATGTCTAGTCTCCTTTATGGTTCTAATCTGATAGTGGTGGTGGGGTGGTAGACACCTAGTCTCCATTATGGCTCTAATCTGATAGTGGTAGTGGGGTGGGAGATACCTAGTCTCCATTATGGCTCTAATCTGATAGAGGTAGTGGGGTGGTAGATACCTAGTCTCCATTATGGCTCTAATCTGATAGTGGTAGTGGGGTAGTAGATGTCTAGTGCCCTTATGGCTCTAATCTGATAGTGGTAGATACCTAGTCTCCAGTATGGCTCTAATCTGATAGTGGTAGTGGGGTGGTAGATACCTAGTCTCCAGTATGGCTCTAATCTGATAGTGGTAGTGGGGTGGGAGATACCTAGTCTCCAGTATGGCTCTAATCTGATAGTGCTAGCGGGCTGGTAGATACCTAGTCTCCATTATGGCTCTAATCTAATAGTGGTAGTGGGGTGGTAGATGTCTAGTCTCCATTATGGCTCTAATCTGATAGTGGTAGTGGGGTGGTAGATGCCTAGTGCCTTTATGGCTCTAATCTGATAGTGGTAGTGGGGTGGTTGATACCTAGTCTCCTTTATGGCTCTAATCTGATAGTGGTAGTGGGGTGGTTGATACCTAGTCTCCTTTATGGCTCTAATCTGATAGTGGTAGTTGGGTGGTAGATGTCTAGTCTCCGTTTTGGCTCTAATCTGATAGAGGTAGTGGGGTGGTAGATGTCTAGTGCCCTTTAGGCTCTAATCTGATAGTGGTTGTGGGGTGTTAGATACCTAGTCTCCATTATGGCTCTAATCTGGTAGTGGTAGTGGGGTGGTAGATGTCTATTACCCTTATGGCTCTAATCTGGTAGTAGTAGTGGGGTGGTGGATATCTAGTCTCCATTATGGCTCTAATCTGATAGTGGTAGTGGGGTGGTAGATACCTAGTCTCCATTATGGATCTAATCTGATAGTGGTAGTGGGGTGGTAGATACCTAGTCTCCATTATGGCTCTAATCTGATAGTGGTAGTGGGGTGGGAGATACCTAGTCTCCATTATGGCTCTAATCTGGTATTGGTAGTGGGGTGGTAGATGTCTATTACCCTTATGGCTCTAATCTGGTAGTAGTAGTGGGGTGGTGGATATCTAGTCTCCATCATGGCTCTAATCTGATAGTGGTAGTGGGGTGGTAGATACCTAGTCTCCCCTTATGGCTATAATCTGATAGTGGTAGTGGGGTGGGAGATACCTAGTCTCCATTATGGCTTTAATCTGATAGAGGTAGTGGGGTGGTAGATGCCTAGTGCCCTTATGGCTCTAATCTGATAGTGGTAGTGGGGTGGTAGATACCTAGTCTCCATTATGGATCTAATCTGATAGTGGTAGTGGGGTGGTAGGTACCTAGTCTCCTTTACGGCTCTAATCTGATAGTGGTAGTGGGGTGGTACATACCTAGTCTCCATTACGGCCCTAATCAGATAGAGGTAGTGGGGTGGTAGATACCTAGTCTCCATCATGGCTCTAATCTGATAGTGGTAGTGGGGTAGTAGATGTCTGGTCTCCACTATGGCTCTAATCTGATAGTGGTAGATACCTAGTCTCCGTTATGGCTCTAATCTGATAGTGGTAGTGGGGTGGTAGATACCTAGTCTCCATCATGGCTCTAATCTGATAGTGGTAGTGGGGTAGTAGATGTCTGGTCTCCACTATGGCTCTAATCTGATAGTGGTAGATACCTAGTCTCCATTATGGCTCTAATCTGATAGAGGTAGTGGGTTGGTAGATGTCTAGTCTCCTTTATGGTTCTAATCTGATAGTGGTGGTGGGGTGGTAGACACCTAGTCTCCATTATGGCTCTAATCTGATAGTGGTAGTGGGGTGGGAGATACCTAGTCTCCATTATGGCTCTAATCTGATAGAGGTAGTGGGGTGGTAGATACCTAGTCTCCATTATGGCTCTAATCTGATAGTGGTAGTGGGGTAGTAGATGTCTAGTGCCCTTATGGCTCTAATCTGATAGTGGTAGATACCTAGTCTCCAGTATGGCTCTAATCTGATAGTGGTAGTGGGGTGGTAGATACCTAGTCTCCAGTATGGCTCTAATCTGATAGTGGTAGTGGGGTGGGAGATACCTAGTCTCCAGTATGGCTCTAATCTGATAGTGCTAGCGGGCTGGTAGATACCTAGTCTCCATTATGGCTCTAATCTAATAGTGGTAGTGGGGTGGTAGATGTCTAGTCTCCATTATGGCTCTAATCTGATAGTGGTAGTGGGGTGGTAGATGCCTAGTGCCTTTATGGCTCTAATCTGATAGTGGTAGTGGGGTGGTTGATACCTAGTCTCCTTTATGGCTCTAATCTGATAGTGGTAGTGGGGTGGTTGATACCTAGTCTCCTTTATGGCTCTAATCTGATAGTGGTAGTTGGGTGGTAGATGTCTAGTCTCCGTTTTGGCTCTAATCTGATAGAGGTAGTGGGGTGGTAGATGTCTAGTGCCCTTTAGGCTCTAATCTGATAGTGGTTGTGGGGTGTTAGATACCTAGTCTCCATTATGGCTCTAATCTGGTAGTGGTAGTGGGGTGGTAGATGTCTATTACCCTTATGGCTCTAATCTGGTAGTAGTAGTGGGGTGGTGGATATCTAGTCTCCATTATGGCTCTAATCTGATAGTGGTAGTGGGGTGGTAGATACCTAGTCTCCATTATGGATCTAATCTGATAGTGGTAGTGGGGTGGTAGATACCTAGTCTCCATTATGGCTCTAATCTGATAGTGGTAGTGGGGTGGGAGATACCTAGTCTCCATTATGGCTCTAATCTGGTATTGGTAGTGGGGTGGTAGATGTCTATTACCCTTATGGCTCTAATCTGGTAGTAGTAGTGGGGTGGTGGATATCTAGTCTCCATCATGGCTCTAATCTGATAGTGGTAGTGGGGTGGTAGATACCTAGTCTCCCCTTATGGCTATAATCTGATAGTGGTAGTGGGGTGGGAGATACCTAGTCTCCATTATGGCTTTAATCTGATAGAGGTAGTGGGGTGGTAGATGCCTAGTGCCCTTATGGCTCTAATCTGATAGTGGTAGTGGGGTGGTAGATACCTAGTCTCCATTATGGATCTAATCTGATAGTGGTAGTGGGGTGGTAGGTACCTAGTCTCCTTTACGGCTCTAATCTGATAGTGGTAGTGGGGTGGTACATACCTAGTCTCCATTACGGCCCTAATCAGATAGAGGTAGTGGGGTGGTAGATACCTAGTCTCCATCATGGCTCTAATCTGATAGTGGTAGTGGGGTAGTAGATGTCTGGTCTCCACTATGGCTCTAATCTGATAGTGGTAGATACCTAGTCTCCGTTATGGCTCTAATCTGATAGTGGTAGTGGGGTGGTAGATACCTAGTCTCCATCATGGCTCTAATCTGATAGTGGTAGTGGGGTAGTAGATGTCTGGTCTCCACTATGGCTCTAATCTGATAGTGGTAGATACCTAGTCTCCATTATGGCTCTAATCTGATAGAGGTAGTGGGGTGGTAGATACCTAGTCTCCATTATGGCTCTAATCTGATAGTGGTAGTGGGTTGGTAGATGCCTAGTCTCCATTATGGCTCTAATCTGATAGTGGTAGTGGGTTGGTAGATGCCTAGTGCCCTTCTGGCTCTAATCTGATAGTGGTAGTGGGGTGGTAGATGCCTAGTGATGCCATGATAAACCTGGGCTGTATTATAATATTATATAGGTATATTATAATGCAGGCCAGGTCTATTATAATACAAGCCAGGTCTATTATTATACAGGCCAGGTCTATTATAATTCAGGGCAGGTCTATTATAATATAGGCCAGGTCTACAGACCAGGTCTATGATAATACAGGCCAGGTCTATGATAATACAGGCCAGGTCTATGATAATACAGGTCAGGTCTATGAAAATACAGGTCAGGTCTATTATAATACAGGCCAGGTCTATTATAATACAGACCAGGTCTAATATAATACAGGCCAGGTATAGAGACCAGGTCTAGTATAATACTGGCCAGCTCTATTATAATACAGGCCAGGTCTACAGGCCAGGTCTACTATAATACAGGTCAGGTCTATTAACATACAGACCAGGTCTATTAACATACAGACCAGGTCTATTATAATACAGACCAAGGTCGATTATAATACAGGCCTGGTCAATTATAATACAGGTCAGGTCTATTATAGTACAGGATAGGTCTATTATAGTACAGGACAGGTCTACAGGCCAGGTCTATTATAATACAATCCAGGTCTACAGGCCAGGTCTATTATAGCACAGGCCAGGTCTATTATAATACAGCCCAGGTCTATTATAATACAGCCCAGGTCAATTATAATACAGGCCTGGTCAATTATAATACAGGCCTGGTCAATTATAATACAGGCCTGGTCAATAATAATACAGGCCAGGTCTATTATAGTACAGACCAGGTCTATTATAATACAGACCAGGTCTATTATAATACAGGCCAGGTCTATTATAATACAGACCAGGTCTATTATAATGCAGGCCAGGTCTATTATAATGCAGGCCAGGTCTACAGATCAGGTCTATGCTAGTACAGACCAGGTCTATTATAATACAGACTGGGTCTATTATAATACAGGCCAGGTCTACAGATCAGGTCTATTATAGTACAGACCAGGTATATTATAATACAGCCCAGGTCTGTTATAATACAGACCAGGTCTATTAAAATACAGGCCAGGTCTATTATAATACAGGCCAGGTCTATTATAATACAGGTCAAGTCTACAGGCCAGGTCTATTATAATACAGGCCTGGTCAATTATAATACAGAAGTGGTCTATTATAATACAGACCAGGTCTATTAAAATGCAGTCCAGGTCTTTTATAATGCAGGCCAGGTCTATTATAATACAGGCCAGGTCTATTATAATACAGGCCAGGTCTATTATAATACAGGCCAGGTCTATTATAATACTGGCCAGGTCTATTATAATACAGGCCAGGTCTATTATAATGTAGGCCAGGTCTACAGACCAGGTCTATTATAATACAGAACAGGTCTAGTATAATACAGGCCAGGTCAATAGGCCAGGTCTAGTATAATACAGGCTAGGTCTAATTATAATACAGGGCAGGTCTATTATAATACAGATCAGGTCTATTATAATACAGACCAGGTCTATTATAATACAGTCCAGGTCTATTATAATACAGGCCAGGTCTATTATAATACAGGCCAGGTCTATTATAATACAGACCAGGTCTATTATAATACAGGCCAGGTCTATTATAATACAGACCAGGTCTATTATAATACAGACCAGGTCTATTATAATACAGGCCAGGTTTATTATAATACAGGCCAGGTCTATTATAATACAGACCAGGTCTATTATAATACAGGGCATGTCTATTATAATACAGGGCAGGTCTATTATAATACTGGCCAGGTCTATTATAATACAGACCAGGTCTATTAATATACAGGCCAGGTCTAATATAATACAGGCCAGGTCTATGATAATACAGGCCAGGTCTATAATAATACATGCCAAGTCTATTATAATACAGGCCAGGTCTATTATAATACAGGCCAGGTCTACAGATCAGGTCTATTATAGTACAGGCCAGGTCTAAAGTTCAGGTCTATTATAGTACAGACCAGGTCTATTATAATACAGGCCAGGTCTATAGGTCAGGTCTAGTATAATACAGGTCAGGTCTATTATAATACAGACCAGGTCTAGTATAATAGAGGCCAGGTCTATTGTAATACAGGTCAGGTCTAGAGATCAGGTCTATGATAATACAGGTCAGGTCTATTATAATACAGGTCAGGTCTATTATAATACATACCAGGTCAATTACCATACAGACCATGTTTATTAAAATACAGACCAGGTCTAGTATAATACAGGCCAGGTCTATTATAATACAGGCCAGGTCTATTATAATACAGGCCAGGTCTATTATAATACAGGCCAGGTCTACAGATCAGGTCTATTATAGTACAGGCCAGGTCTAAAGATCAGGTCTATTATAGTACAGACCAGGTCTATTATAATACAGGCCAGGTCTAGAGATCAGGTCTATTAGAGTACAGCCCAGGTCTATTATAATACAGGCCTGGTCTATTATATTACAGGTCTGGTCAATTATATTACAGGCCAGATATATTATAATACAGACCAGGTCAATTATAATACAGGCCACGTCTATTATAATACAGGCTAGGTGTATTATAATCCAGTGCAGGTCTATTATTTTACAGACCAGGTCTATTATAATACAGCCCAGGTCTGTTATAATACAGGCCTGGTATATTATAATATAGGCCAGGTCTACAGATCAGGTCTATTATAATACAGGCCAGGTCTATTATAATACAGGCCAGTTCTAATATAATACAGGCCAGGTCTCTTATACTACAATTCAGGTCTACAGGTCAGGTCTATTATAGTACAGGCCAGGTCTACAGATCAGGTCTATGCTAGTACAGACCAGGTCCATTATAATACAGACTAGGTCTATTATAATACAGGCCAGGTCTAAATATCAGGTCTATTATAGTAAAGACCAGGTCTGTTATAATACAGACCAGGTCTATTATAATACAGGCCTGGTCAATTATAATACAGGCCTGGTTAATTATAATACAGGCCAGGTCTATTATAATACAGACCAGGTCTATTATAATACAGACCAGGTCTACAGGCCAGGTCTAAAGATCAGGTCTATTATAGTAAAGACCAGGTCTGTTATAATACAGGCCAGGTCTATTATAATACAGGCCAGGTCTATTATAATACAGACCAGGTCTACAGGCCAGGTCTAAAGATCAGGTCTATTATAGTAAAGACCAGGTCTGTTATAATACAGGCCAGGTCTATTATAATACAGGCCAGGTCTATTATAATACAGGCCAGGTCTATTATAATATAGGCCAGGTATTATAATACTGGCCAGGTCTATTATAATACAGGCCAGGTCTATTATAATACAGGCCAGGTCTATTATAATACAGGCCAGGTCTATTATAATATAGGCCAGGTATTATAATACTGGCCAGGTCTATTATAATACAGGCCAGGTCTATTATAATATAGGCCAGGTATTATAATACTGGCCAGGTCTATTATAATACAAGCCAGGTCTATTATAATACAGGCCAGGTCTATTATAATACAGGCCAGGTCTATTATAATATAGGCCAGGTATTATAATACTGGCCAGGTCTATTATAATACAGGCCAGGTATTTCACAATACAGGCCAGGTCTATTATAATACAGGCCAGGTCAATTACAATACAGGCTAGGTTCATTATAATACAGGCCAGGTTTGTTATAAAACAGGTCAGGTCTATTATAATACAGGTCAGGTCTATTATAATACAGACCAGGTCTATTATAATACAGTCCAGGTATATTATAATACAGGCCTGGTCTATTTTAATACAGGCCAGGTCTAATATAATACAGACCAGGTTTATTATAATACAGGTCAGGTCTATTAGAATACACGCCAGGTCTATTATTATAATGGAAAGGTCTAATATTTATTTTTATTTTTTTACCTTTATTTAACTAGGCAAGTCAGTTAAGAACAAATTCTTATTTTCAATGACGGCCTAGGAACAGTGGGTTAACTGCCTGTTCAGGGGCAGAACGACAGATTTGTACCTTGTCAGCATGGGGATTTGAACTTGCAACCTTCCGGTTACTAGTCCAACGCTCTAACCACTAGGCTACCCTGCCGCCCCAATATAATACAGGCCAGGTCTATTATAATACAGACCAGGTCTATTATAATACAGGCCAGGTTTGTTATAAAACAGGTCAGGTCTATTATAATACAGGCCAGGTCTACAGGCCAGGTCTATTATAATACAGGCCAGGTCTATTTTAATACAGGCCAGGTCTAGTATAATACAGGCCAGGTCTATTATATTACAGGCCAGGTCTATTATAATACAGACCAGGTGTATTACATAACAGGCCAGGTCTATTATAATACAGGCCAGGTCTAGTATAATACAGGTCATGTCTACAATAATACAGACCAGGTCTATTATAATACAGACCAGGTCTATTATAATACAGACCAGGTCTATTATAATACAGGTCAGGTCTATTATAATACATGCCAGGCCAGGCTGTATTCCCCCTCAGCCCTAAAATTAAGTGAACGTTTCATGACGTCTGACGAGTTGCAGGTCGAAGGAAGGATTCAATGTGGAGGCTATATACAGGGTGTTACGGTAAAGAGTCAATGTGGAGGCTATATACAGGGGGTACCGGTACAGAGTCAATGTGGAGGCTATATACAGGGTGTTACGGTACAGAGTCAATGTGGAGGCTATATACAGGGGGTACCGGTACAGAGTCAATGTGGAGGCTATATACAGGGGTTACCGGTACAGAGTCAATGTGGAGGCTATATACAGGGTGTTACGGTAAAGAGTCAATGTGGAGGCTATATACAGGGGGTACTGGTACAGAGTCAATGTGGAGGCTATATACAGGGGGTACCAGTACAGAGTCAATGTGGAGGCTATATACAGGGGGTACCAGTACAGAGTCAATTTGGAGGCTATATACAGGGGGTACCGGTACAGAGTCATTGTGAAGGCTATATACAGGGGTACCGGTACAGAGTCAGCGTGGAGGCTATATACAGGGGGTACCGGTACAGAGTCAATGTGGAGGCTATATACAGGGTATTACGGTACAGAGTCAGTGTGGAGGCTATATACAGGGGGTACCGTACAGAGTCAATGTGGAGGCTATATACAGGGGGTACCGGTACAGAGTCAATGTGGAGGCTATATACAGGGGGTACCGGTACAGAGTCAATGTGGAGGCTATATACAGGGTTTACCGGTACAGAGTCAATGTGGAGGCTATATACAGGGGGTACCGGTACAGAGTCAATGTGGAGGCTATATACAGGGGGTACCGGTACAGAGTCAATGTGGAGGCTATATACAGGGGGTACCGGTAAAGAGTTAATGTGGAGGCTATATACAGTGGGTACCGGTACAGAGTCATTGTGGAGTCTATATACAGGGGGTACCAGTACAGAGTCCATGTGGAGGCTATATACAGGGTGTTACGGTACAGAGTCAATGTGGAGGCTATATACAGGGGGTACCGGTACAGAGTCAATGTGGAATCTATATACAGGGGGTACCGGTACAGAGTCAATGTGGAGGCTATATACAGGGTGTTACGGTAAAGAGTCAATGTGGAGGCTAAATACAGGGGTACCGGTACAGAGTCAATGTGGAGGCTATATACAGGGGGTACCAGTACAGAGTCAATTTGGAGGCTATATACAGGGGGTACCGGTACAGAGTCATTGTGAAGGCTATATACAGGGGGTACCGGTACAGAGTCAGCGTGGAGGCTATATACAGGGGGTACCGGTACAGAGTCAATGTGGAGGCTATATACAGGGGGTACCGGTACAGAGTCAATGTGGAGGCTATATACAGGGGGTACCGTACAGAGTCAATGTGGAGGCTACATACAGGGGGTACCGGTACAGAGTAAATGTGGAGGCTATATACAGGGGGTACCGGTACAGAGTCAATGTGGAGGCTATATACAGGGGGTACCGGTACCGAGTCAATGTGGAGGCTATATACAGGGGGTACCGGTACAGAGTCAATGTGGAGGCTATGTACAGGGGGTACCGGTACAGAGTCAATGTGGAGGCTATATACAGGGGGTACCGGTAAAGAGTTAATGTGGAGGCTATATACAGTGGGTACCGGTACAGAGTCAATGTGGAGGCTATATACAGGGGGTACCGGTACAGAGTCATTGTGGAGTCTATATACAGGGGGTACCGGTACAGAGTCAATGTGGAGGCTATATACAGGGTGTTACGGTACAGAGTCAATGTGGAGGCTATATACAGGGTGTTACGGTACAGAGTCAATGTGGAGGCTGTATACAGGATGTACCAGTACAGAGTCAATGTGGAGGCTATATACAGGGGGTTCCGGTACAGAGTCAATGTGGAGGCTATATACAGGGGGTACCGGTACAGAGTCAATGTGGAGGCTATATACAGGGGGTACCGGTACAGAGTCAATGTGGAGGCTATATACAGGGGGTACCGGTACAGAGTCATTGTGGAGGCTATATACAGGGGGTACCGGTACAGAGTCAATGTGGAGGCTATATACAGGGTGTTACGGTACAGAGTCAATGTGGAGGCTATATACAGGGGGTACCGGTACAGAGTCAATGTGGAGGCTATATACAGGGGGTACCGGTACAGAGTCAATGTGGAGGCTATATACAGGGGGTACCAGTACAGAGTCAATGTGGAGGCTATATACAGGGGGTACCGGTACAGAGTCAATGTGGAGGCTATATACAGGGGGTACCGGTACAGAGTCAATGTGGTGGCTATATACAGGGTGTTACGGTACAGAGTCAATGTGGAGGCTATCTACAGGGGGTACCGGTACAGATTCAATGTGGAGGCTATATACAGGGGGTACCGGTACAGAGTCAATGTGGAGGCTATATACAGGGGGTACCGGTACAGAGTCAATGTGGAATCTATATACAGGGGGTACCGATACAGAGTCAATGTGGAGGCTATATACAGGGTGTTACGGTAAAGAGTCAATGTGGAGGCTATATACAGGGGGTACCGGTAGAGAGTCAATGTGGAGGCTATATACAGGGGGTACCAGTACAGAGTCAATGTGGAGGCTATATACAGGGGGTACCAGTACAGAGTCAATTTGGAGGCTATATACAGGGGGTACCGGTACAGAGTCATTGTGAAGGCTATATACAGGGGGTACCAGTACAGAGTCAGCGTGGAGGCTATATACAGGGGGTACCGTACAGAGTCAATGTGGAGACTATATACAGGGGGTACCGGTTCAGAGTCAATGTGGAGGCTATATACAGGGGGTACCGTACAGAGTCAATGTGGAGGCTATATACAGGGGGTACCGGTACAGAGTCAATGTGGAGGCTATATACAGGGGGTACCGGTACAGAGTCAATGTGGAGGCTATATACAGGGGGTACCGGTACAGAGTCAATGTGGAGGCTATATACAGGGGGTACCGGTACAGAGTCAATGTGGAGGCTATATACAGGGGGTACCGGTACAGAGTCAATGTGGAGGCTATATACAGGGGGTACCGGTAAAGAGTTAATGTGGAGGCTATATACAGTGGGTACCGGTACAGAGTCAATGTGGAGGCTATATACAGGGGGTACCGGTAAAGAGTCATTGTGGAGTCTATATACAGGGGGTACCAGTACAGAGTCCATGTGGAGGCTATATACAGGGTGTTACGGTACAGAGTCAATGTGGAGGCTAAATACAGGGGGTACCGGTACAGAGTCAATGTGGAGGATATATACAGGGGGTACCGGTACAGAGTCAATGTGGAGGCTATATACAGGAGGTACCAGTACTGAGTCAATGTGGAGGCTTTATACAGGGGGTACCAGTACAGAGTCAATGTGGAGGCTATATAAAGGGTATTACGGTACAGAGTCAGTGTGGAGGCTATATACAGGGTGTTACGGTACAGAGTCAATGTGGAGGCTAAATACAGGGGGTACCGGTACAGAGTCAGCGTGGAGGCTATATACAGGGGGTACCGGTACAGAGTCAATGTGGAGGCTATATACAGGGGGTACCGGTACTGAGTCAATGTGCAGGCTATATACAGGGGGTACCGGTACAGAGTCAATGTGGAGGCTATATACAGGGGGTAGCGAACAGAGTCAATGTGGAGGCTATATACAGGGGGTTACGGTACAGAGTCAATGTGGAGGCTATATACAGGGGGTATTGGTACAGAGTCAATGTGGAGGCTATATACAGGGGGTACCGTACAGAGTCAATGTAGAGGCTATATACAGGGGGTACCGGTACAGAGTCAATTTGGAGGCTATATACAGGGGGTACCGGTACAGAGTCAATGTGGAGGCTATATACAGGGTATTACGGTACAGAGTCAGTGTGGAGGCTATATACAGGGTGTTACGGTACAGAGTCAATGTGGAGGCTATATACAGGGGGTACCGGTACAGAGTCAATGTGGAGGCTATATACAGGGGGTACCGGTACAGAGTCAATGTGGAGGCTATATACAGGGTGTTACGGTACAGAGTCAATGTGGAGGCTATATACAGGGTGTTACGGTACAGAGTCAATGTGGAGGCTATATACAGGGGGTACCGGTACAGAGTCAATGTGGAGGCTATATACAGGGGGTACCGGTACAGAGTCAATGTGGAGGCTATATACAGGGGGTACCGGTACAGAGTCAATGTGGAGGCTATATACAGTGGGTACCGGTACAGAGTCAATGTGGAGGTTATATACAGGGGGTACCAGTACAGATTCAATGTGGAGAGTATATACAGGGGGTACCGGTACAGAGTCAATGTGGAGGCTATATAGAGGGGGTACCAGTACAGAGTCAATGTGGAGGCTATATACAGGGGGTACCGGTACAGAGGCAATGTGGAGGCTATATACAGGGGGTACAAGTACAGAGTCAATGTGGAGGCTATACACAGGGGGTACCGGTACTGAGACAATGTGGAGGTTATATACAGGGAGTACCGGTACAGAGTCAATGTGGAGGCTATATACAGGGGGTACCGGTACAGAGTCAATGTGGAGGCTATATACAGGGGGTACCAGTACAGAGTCAATGTGGAGGCTATATACAGGGGATAACAGTACAGAGTCAATGTGGAGGCTATATACAGGGGGTACCGGTACAGAGTCAATGTGGAAGCTATATACAGGGGGTTCAGGTACAGAGACAATGTGGAGGCTATATACAGGGGGTACCGGTACAGAGTCAATGTGGAGACAATATACAGGGGGTACCGGTACAGAGTCAATGTGGAGGCTATATACAGGGGGTACCGGTACAGAGTCATTGTGGAGGCTATATACAGGGGGTACCGGTACAGAGTCAATGTGGAGGCTATATACAGGGTGTTACGGTACAGAGTCAATGTGGAGGCTATATGCAGGGGGTACCGGTACAGAGTCAATGTGGAGGCTATATACAGGGGGTACAGGTACAGAGTCAATGTGGAGGCTATATACAGGCGGTACCAGTACAGAGTCAATGTGGAGGCTATATACAGGGGGTACCGGTACAGAGTCAATGTGGAGGCTATATACAGGGGGTACAGGTACAGAGTCAATGTGGAGGCTATATACAGGGTGTTACGGTACAGAGTCAATGTGGAGGCTATATACAGGGGGTACCGGTACAGATTCAATGTGGAGGCTATATACAGGGGGTACCGGTACAGAGTCAATGTGGAGGCTATATACAGGGGGTACCGGTACAGAGTCAATGTGGAATCTATATACAGGGGGTACCGATACAGAGTCAATGTGGAGGCTATATACAGGGTGTTACGGTAAAGAGTCAATGTGGAGGCTATATACAGGGGGTACCGGTAGAGAGTCAATGTGGAGGCTATATACAGGGGGTACCAGTACAGAGTCAATGTGGAGGCTATATACAGGGGGTACCAGTACAGAGTCAATTTGGAGGCTATATACAGGGGGTACCGGTACAGAGTCAATGTGGAGGTTATATACAGGGGGTACCAGTACAGATTCAATGTGGAGAGTATATACAGGGGGTACCGGTACAGAGTCAATGTGGAGGCTATATAGAGGGGGTACCAGTACAGAGTCAATGTGGAGGCTATATACAGGGGGTACCGGTACAGAGTCAATGTGGAGGCTATATACAGGGGGTACCAGTACAGAGTCAATGTGGAAGCTATACACAGGGGGTACCGGTACTGAGACAATGTGGAGGTTATATACAGGGAGTACCGGTACAGAGTCAATGTGGAGGCTATATACAGGGGGTACCGGTACAGAGTCAATGTGGAGGCTATATACAGGGGGTACCAGTACAGAGTCAATGTGGAGGCTATATACAGGGGATAACAGTACAGAGTCAATGTGGAGGCTATATACAGGGGGTACCGGTACAGAGTCAATGTGGAAGCTATATACAGGGGGTTCCGGTACAGAGTCAATGTGGAGGCTATATACAGGGGGTACCGGTACAGAGTCAATGTGGAGACAATATACAGGGGGTACCGGTACAGAGTCAATGTGGAGGCTATATACAGGGGGTACCGGTACAGAGTCATTGTGGAGGCTATATACAGTGGGTACCGGTACAGAGTCAATGTGGAGGCTATATACAGGGTGTTACGGTACAGAGTCAATGTGGAGGCTATATGCAGGGGGTACCGGTACAGAGTCAATGTGGAGGCTATATACAGGGGGTACAGGTACAGAGTCAATGTGGAGGCTATATACAGGCGGTACCAGTACAGAGTCAATGTGGAGGCTATATACAGGGGGTACCGGTACAGAGTCAATGTGGAGGCTATATACAGGGGGTACCGGTACAGAGTCAATGTGGAGGCTATATACAGGGTGTTACGGTACAGAGTCAATGTGGAGGCTATATACAGGGGGTACCGGTACAGATTCAATGTGGAGGCTATATACAGGGGGTACCGGTACAGAGTCAATGTGGAGGCTATATACAGGGGGTACCGGTACAGAGTCAATGTGGAATCTATATACAGGGGGTACCGATACAGAGTCAATGTGGAGGCTATATACAGGGTGTTACGGTAAAGAGTCAATGTGGAGGCTATATACAGGGGGTACCGGTAGAGAGTCAATGTGGAGGCTATATACAGGGGGTACCAGTACAGAGTCAATGTGGAGGCTATATACAGGGGGTACCAGTACAGAGTCAATTTGGAGGCTATATACAGGGGGTACCGGTACAGAGTCATTGTGAAGGCTATATACAGGGGGTACCAGTACAGAGTCAGCGTGGAGGCTATATACAGGGGGTACCGTACAGAGTCAATGTGGAGACTATATACAGGGGGTACCGGTTCAGAGTCAATGTGGAGGCTATATACAGGGGGTACCGTACAGAGTCAATGTGGAGGCTATATACAGGGGGTACCGGTACAGAGTCAATGTGGAGGCTATATACAGGGGGTACCGGTACAGAGTCAATGTGGAGGCTATATACAGGGGGTACCGGTACAGAGTCAATGTGGAGGCTATATACAGGGTGTTACGGTACAGAGTCAATGTGGAGGCTATATACAGGGGGTACCGGTACAGAGTCAATGTGGAGGCTATATACAGGCGGTACCAGTACAGAGTCAATGTGGAGGCTATATACAGGGGGTACCGGTACAGAGTCAATGTGGAGGCTATATACAGGGGGTACCGGTACAGAGTCAATGTGGAGGCTATATACAGGGTGTTACGGTACAGAGTCAATGTGGAGGCTATATACAGGGGGTACCGGTACAGATTCAATGTGGAGGCTATATACAGGGGGTACCGGTACAGAGTCAATGTGGAGGCTATATACAGGGGGTACCGGTACAGAGTCAATGTGGAATCTATATACAGGGGGTACCGATACAGAGTCAATGTGGAGGCTATATACAGGGTGTTACGGTAAAGAGTCAATGTGGAGGCTATATACAGGGGGTACCAGTACAGAGTCAATGTGGAGGCTATATACAGGGGGTACCAGTACAGAGTCAATTTGGAGGCTATATACAGGGGGTACCGGTACAGAGTCATTGTGAAGGCTATATACAGGGGGTACCAGTACAGAGTCAGCGTGGAGGCTATATACAGGGGGTACCGTACAGAGTCAATGTGGAGACTATATACAGGGGGTGCCGGTTCAGAGTCAATGTGGAGGCTATATACAGGGGGTACCGTACAGAGTCAATGTGGAGGCTATATACAGGGGGTACCGGTACAGAGTCAATGTGGAGGCTATATACAGGGGGTACCGGTACAGAGTCAATGTGGAGGCTATATACAGGGGGTACCGGTACAGAGTCAATGTGGAGGCTATATACAGGGGGTACCGGTACAGAGTCAATGTGGAGGCTATATACAGGGGGTACCGGTAAAGAGTTAATGTGGAGGCTATATACAGTGGGTACCGGTACAGAGTCAATGTGGAGGCTATATACAGGGGGTACCGGTAAAGAGTCATTGTGGAGTCTATATACAGGGGGTACCAGTACAGAGTCCATTTGGAGGCTATATACAGGGTGTTACGGTACAGAGTCAATGTGGAGGCTATATACAGGGGGTACCGGTACAGAGTCAATGTGGAGGATATATACAGGGGGTACCGGTACAGAGTCAATGTGGAGGCTATATACAGGAGGTACCGGTACAGAGTCAATGTGGAGGCTATATACAGGAGGTACCAGTACTGAGTCAATGTGGAGGCTTTATACAGGGGGTACCAGTACAGAGTCAATGTGGAGGCTATATAAAGGGTATTACGGTACAGAGTCACTGTGGAGGCTATATACAGGGTGTTACGGTACAGAGTCAATGTGGAGGCTAAATACAGGGGGTACCGGTACAGAGTCAGCGTGGAGGCTATATACAGGGGGTACCGGTACAGAGTCAATGTGGAGGCTATATACAGGGGGTACCGGTACTGAGTCAATGTGCAGGCTATATACAGGGGGTACCAGTACAGAGTCAATGTGGAGGCTGTATACAGGGGGTACCGAACAGAGTCAATGTGGAGGCTATATACAGGGGGTTACGGTACAGAGTCAATGTGGAGGCTAAATACAGGGGGTACTGGTACAGAGTCAATGTGGAGGCTATATACAGGGGGTACCGTACAGAGTCAATGTAGAGGCTATATACAGGGGGTACCGGTACAGAGTCAATTTGGAGGCTATATACAGGGGGTACCGGTACAGAGTCAATGTGGAGGCTATATACAGGGTATTACGGTACAGAGTCAGTGTGGAGGCTATATACAGGGTGTTACGGTACAGAGTCAATGTGGAGGCTATATACAGGGGGTACCGGTACAGAGTCAATGTGGAGGCTATATACAGGGGGTACCGGTACAGAGTCAATGTGGAGGCTATATACAGGGTGTTACGGTACAGAGTCAATGTGGAGGCTATATACAGGGTGTTACGGTACAGAGTCAATGTGGAGGCTATATACAGGGGGTACCGGTAGAGAGTCAATGTGGAGGCTATATACAGGGGGTACCGGTACAGAGTCAATGTGGAGGCTATATACAGGGGGTACCGGTACAGAGTCAATGTGGAGGCTATATACAGTGGGTACCGGTACAGAGTCAATGTGGAGGTTATATACAGGGGGTACCAGTACAGATTCAATGTGGAGAGTATATACAGGGGCTACCGGTACAGAGTCAATGTGGAGGCTATATAGAGGGGGTACCAGTACAGAGTCAATGTGGAGGCTTTATACAGGGGGTACCGGTACAGAGTCAATGTGGAGGCTATATACAGGGGGTACCAGTACAGAGTCAATGTGGAGGCTATATACAGGGGGTACCGGTACTGAGACAATGTGGAGGTTATATACAGGGAGTACCGGTACAGAGTCAATGTGGAGGCTATATACAGGGGGTACCGGTACAGAGTCAATGTGGAGGCTATATACAGGGGGTACTAGTACAGAGTCAATGTGGAGGCTATATACAGGGGATAACAGTACAGAGTCAATGTGGAGGCTATATACAGGGGGTACCGGTACAGAGTCAATGTGGAAGCTATATACAGGGGGTACCAGTACAGAGTCAATGTGGAGGCTATATACAGGGGGTACTGGTACAGAGTCAATGTGGAGGCTATATACAGGGTATTACGGTACAGAATCAATGTGGAGGCTATATACAGGGGGTACCGGTACAGAGTCATTATGAAGGCTATATACAGGGGGTACCAGTACAGAGTCAGCGTTGAGGCTATATACAGGGGGTACCGGTACAGAGTCAATGTGGAGATAATATACAGGGGGTACCGGTACTGAGTCATTGTGCAGGCTATATACAGGGGGTACCGGTACAGAGTCAATGTGGAGGCTATATACAGGGGGTACCGGTACTGAGTCAATGTGCAGGCTATATACAGGGGTTACCAGTACAGAGTCAATGTGGAGGCTATGTACAGGGGGCACCGGTACAGAGTCAATGTGGAGGCTATATACAGGGGCTACCAGTACAGAGTCAATGTCGAGGCAATATACAGGGTGTACCGGTACAGAGTCAATGTCGAGGCAATATACAGGGTGTACCGGTACAGAGTCAATGTGCTGGCTATATACAGGGGTTACCAGTACAGAGTCAATGTGGAGGCTATATACAGGGGGTACCGGTACAGAGTCAATGTGGAGGCTATATACAGGGTGTTACGGTACAGAGTCAGTGTGGAGGCTATATACAGGGGGTACCGGTACAGAGTCAATGTGGAGGCTATATACAGGGTGTTACGGTACAGAGTCAATGTGGAGGCTATATACAGGGGGTACCGGTACAGAGTCAATGTGGAGGCTATATACAGGGTGTTACGGTACAGAGTCAATGTGGAGGCTATATACAGGGGGTACCGGTACAGAGTCAATGTGGAGGCTATATACAGGGTGTTACGGTACAGAGTCAATGTGGAGGCTATATACAGTGGGTACCGGTACAGAGTCAATGTGGAGACTATATACAGGGGTACCGGTACAGAGTCAATGTGGAGACTATATACAGGGGGTACCGGTACAGAGTCAATGTGGAGACTATATACAGGGGGTACCGGTACAGAGTCAATGTGGAGGCTTTATACAGGGGGTACCGGTACAGAGTCAATGTGGAGACTATATACAGGGGGTACCAGTACAGAGTCAATGTGGAGGCTATATACAGGGGGTACCGGTACTGAGACAATGTGGAGGTTATATACAGGGAGTACCGGTACAGAGTCAATGTGGAGGCTATATACAGGGGGTACCGGTACAGAGTCAATGTGGAGGCTATATACAGGGGGTACCAGTACAGAGTCAATGTGGAGGCTATATACAGGGGATAACAGTACAGAGTCAATGTGGAGGCTATATACAGGGGGTACCGGTACAGAGTCAATGTGGAAGCTATATACAGGGGGTACCAGTACAGAGTCAATGTGGAGGCTATATACAGGGGGTACTGGTACAGAGTCAATGTGGAGGCTATATACAGGGTATTACGGTACAGAATCAATGTGGAGGCTATATACAGGGGGTACCGGTACAGAGTCATTATGAAGGCTATATACAGGGGGTACCAGTACAGAGTCAGCGTTGAGGCTATATACAGGGGGTACCGGTACAGAGTCAATGTGGAGATAATATACAGGGGGTACCGGTACTGAGTCATTGTGCAGGCTATATACAGGGGGTACCGGTACAGAGTCAATGTGGAGGCTATATACAGGGGGTACCGGTACTGAGTCAATGTGCAGGCTATATACAGGGGTTACCAGTACAGAGTCAATGTGGAGGCTATGTACAGGGGGCACCGGTACAGAGTCAATGTGGAGGCTATATACAGGGGCTACCAGTACAGAGTCAATGTCGAGGCAATGTACAGGGTGTACCGGTACAGAGTCAATGTCGAGGCAATATACAGGGTGTACCGGTACAGAGTCAATGTGCTGGCTATATACAGGGGTTACCAGTACAGAGTCAATGTGGAGGCTATATACAGGGGGTACCGGTACAGAGTCAATGTGGAGGCTATATACAGGGTGTTACGGTACATAGTCAGTGTGGAGGCTATATACAGGGGGTACCGGTACAGAGTCAATGTGGAGGCTATATACAGGGTGTTACGGTACAGAGTCAATGTGGAGGCTATATACAGGGGGTACCGGTACAGAGTCAATGTGGAGGCTATATACAGGGTGTTACGGTACAGAGTCAATGTGGAGGCTATATACAGTGGGTACCGGTACAGAGTCAATGTGGAGACTATATACAGGGGGTACCGGTACAGAGTCAATGTGGAGACTATATACAGGGGGTACCGGTACAGAGTCAATGTGGAGGCTATATAGAGGGGGTACCAGTACAGAGTCAATGTGGAGGCTATATACAGGGGGTACCGGTACAGAGTCAATGTGGAGGCTATATACAGGGGGTACTAGTACAGAGTCAATGTGGAGGCTATATACAGGGGGTACCGGTACAGAGTCAATGTGGAGGCTATATACAAGGGGTACCGGTACTGAGACAATGTGGAGGTTATATAGAGGGGGTACCGGTACAGAGTCAATGTGGAGGCTATATACAGGGGGTACCGGTACAGAGTCAATGTGGAGGCTATATACAGGGAGTACCGGTACAGAGTCAATGTGGAGGCTATATACAGGGGGTACCGGTACAGAGTCAATGTGGAGGCTATATACAGGGGGTACCGGTACAGAGTCAATGTGGAGGCTATATACAGGGGGTACCGGTACAGAGTCAATTATGAGGCTATATACAGGGGGTACCAGTACAGAGTCCATGTGGAGGCTATATACAGGGTGTTACGGTACAGAGTCAATGTGGAGGCTATATACAGGGGGTACCGGTACAGAGTCAATGTGGAGGCTATATACAGGGGGTACCGGTACGGAGTCGTTGTGGAGGCTATATACAGGGGGTACCAGTACAGAGTCAATGTGGAGGCTATATACAGGGGGTACCGGTACAGAGTTAATGTGGAGGCTATATACAGTGGGTACTGGTACAGAGTCAATGTGGAGGCTATATACAGGGGGTACCGGTACAGAGTCATTGTGGAGGCTATATACAGGGGGTACCAGTACAGAGTCCATGTGGAGGCTATATACAGGGTGTTACGGTACAGAGTCAATTTGGAGGCTATATACAGGGGGTACCGGTACAGAGTCAATGTGGAGGCTATATACAGGGTATTACGGTACAGAGTCAGTGTGGAGGCTATATACAGGGTGTTACGGTACAGAGTCAATGTGGAGGCTATATACAGGGGGTACCGGTACAGAGTCAATGTGGAGGCTATATACAGGGGGTACCGGTACAGAGTCAATGTGGAGGCTATATACAGGGTGTTACGGTACAGAGTCAATGTGGAGGCTATATACAGGGTGTTACGGTACAGAGTCAATGTGGAGGCTATATACAGGGGGTACCGGTACAGAGTCAATGTGGAGGCTATATACAGGGGGTACCGGTACAGAGTCAATGTGGAGGCTATATACAGGGGGTACCGGTACAGAGTCAATGTGGAGGCTATATACAGTGGGTACCGGTCAGAGTCAATGTGGAGGTTATATACAGGGGGTACCAGCACAGAGTCAATGTGGAGAGTATATACAGGGGGTACCGGTACAGAGTCAATGTGGAGGCTGTATAGAGGGGGTACCAGTACAGAGTCAATGTGGAGGCTATATACAGGGGGTACCGGTACAGAGTCAATGTGGAGGCTATATACAGGGGGTACCAGTACAGAGTCAATGTGGAGGCTATATACAGGGGATAACAGTACAGAGTCAATGTGGAGGCTATATACAGGGGGTACCGGTACAGAGTCAATGTGGAAGCTATATACAGGGGGTACCAGTACAGAGTCAATGTGGAGGCTATATACAGTGGGTACTGGTACAGAGTCACTGTGGAGGCTATATACAGGGTATTACGGGACAGAGTCAATGTGGAGGCTATATACAGGGGGTACCGGTACAGAGTCATTGTGAAGGCTATATACAGGGGGTACCAGTACAGAGTCAGCGTTGAGGCTATATACAGGGGGTACCGGTACAGAGTCAATGTGGAGGCTATATACAGGGTATTACGGTACAGAGTCAATGTGGAGGCTATATACAGGGGGTACCGGTACAGAGTCATTGTGAAGGCTATATACAGGGGGTACCAGTACAGAGTCAGCGTTGAGGCTATATACAGGGGGTACCGGTACAGAGTCAATGTGGAGGCTATATACAGGGGGTACCGGTACTGAGTCATTGTGCAGGCTATATACAGGGGGTACCGGTACAGAGTCAATGTGGAGGCTATATACAGGGGGTACCGGTACTGAGTCAATGTGCAGGCTATATACAGGGGTTACCAGTACAGAGTCAATGTGGAGGCTATGTACAGGGGGCACCGGTACAGAGTCAATGTGGAGGCTATATACAGGGGGTACCAGTACAGAGTCAATGTTGAGGCTATATACAGGGTGTACCGGTACAGAGTCAATGTGGAGGCTATATACAGGGGGTACCGGTACAGAGTCAATGTGGAGGCTATATACAGGGGGTACCGGTACAGAGTCAATGTGGAGGCTATATACAGGGGGTACCGGTACAGAGTCAATGTGGAGGCTATATACAGGGGGTACCGGTACAGAGTCAATGTGGAGGCTATATACAGGGGGTACCGGTACAGAGTCAATGTGGAGGCTATATACAGGGGGTACCGGTACACTGTCAATGTGGAGGTTATATACAGGGGGTACCGGTACAGAGTCAATGTGGAGGCTATATACACGGGGTACCGGTACAGAGTCAATGTGGAGGTTATATACAGGGGGTACCGATACAGAGTCAATGTGCTGGCTATATACAGGGGTTACCAGTACAGAGTCAATGTGGAGGCTATATACTGGGGGTACCGGTACAGAGTCAATGTGGAGACTATATACAGGGGGTACCAGTACAGAGTCAATGTGGAGGCTATATACAGGGGGTACCAGTACAGAGTCAATGTGGAGGCTATATACAGGGGGTACCGGTACAGAGTCAATGTGGAGGCTATATACAGGGGGTACCGGTACAGAGTCAATGTGGAGACTACATACAGGGGGTACCGGTACAGAGTCAATGTGGAGGCTATATACAGGGGGTACCGGTACAGAGTCAATGTGGAGGCTATATACAGGGGGTACCGGTACAGAGTCATTGTGGAGGCTATATACAGGGGGTACCAGTACAGAGTCAATGTGGAGGCTATATACAGGGTGTTACGGTACAGAGTCAATTTGGAGGCTATATACAGGGGGTACCGGTACAGAGTCAATGTGGAGGCTATATACAGGGTATTACGGTACAGAGTCAGTGTGGAGGCTATATACAGGGTGTTACGGTACAGAGTCAATGTGGAGGCTATATACAGGGGGTACCGGTACAGAGTCAATGTGGAGGCTATATACAGGGTGTTACGGTACAGAGTCAATGTGGAGGCTATATAAAGGGTGTTACGGTACAGAGTCAATGTGGAGGCTATATACAGGGGGTACCGGTACAGAGTCAATGTGGAGGCTATATACAGGGGGTACCGGTACAGAGTCAATGTGGAGGCTATATACAGGGGGTACCGGTACAGAGTCAATGTAGAGGCTATATACAGTGGGTACCGGTACAGAGTCAATGTGGAGGTTATATACAGGGGGTACCAGTACAGAGTCAATGTGGAGACTATATACAGGGGGTACCGGTACAGAGTCAATGTGGAGGCTATATAGAGGGGGTACCAGTACAGAGTCAATGTGGAGGCTATATACAGGGGCTACCGGTACAGAGTCAATGTGGAGGCTATATACAGGGGGTACCAGTACAGAGTCAATGTGGAGGCTATATACAGGGGGTACCAGTACAGAGTCAATGTGGAGGCTATATACAGGGGGTACCGGTACTGAGACAATGTGGAGGTTATATACAGGGGGTACCGGTACAGAGTCAATGTGGAGGCTATATACAGGGGGTACCGGTACAGAGTCAATGTGGAGGCTATATACAGGGGGTACCAGTACAGAGTCAATGTGGAGGCTATATACAGGGGGTACCGGTACAGAGTCAATGTGGAGGCTATATACAGGGGGTACCGGTACAGAGTCAATGTGGAGGCTATATACAGGGGGTACCGGTACAGAGTCAATGTGGAGGTTATATACAGGGGGTACCGGTACAGAGTCAATGTGGAGGCTATATACACGGGGGTACCGGTACAGAGTCAATGTGGAGGTTATATACAGGGGGTACCGGTACAGAGTCAATGTGCTGGCTATATACAGGGGTTACCAGTACAGAGTCAATGTGGAGGCTATATACTGGGGGTACCGGTACAGAGTCAATGTGGAGACTATATACAGGGGGTACCAGTACAGAGTCAATGTGGAGGCTATATACAGGGGGTACCAGTACAGAGTCAATGTGGAGGCTATATACAGGGGGTACCGGTACAGAGTCAATGTGGAGGCTATATACAGGGGGTACCGGTACAGAGTCAATGTGGAGACTACATACAGGGGGTACCGGTACAGAGTCAATGTGGAGGCTATATATAGGGGGTACCGGTACAGAGTCAATGTGGAGGCTATATACAGGGGGTTCCGGTACAGAGTCATTGTGGAGGCTATATACAGGGGGTACCAGTACAGAGTCAATGTGGAGGCTATATACAGGGTGTTACGGTACAGAGTCAATTTGGAGGCTATATACAGGGGGTACAGGTACAGAGTCAATGTGGAGGATATATACAGGGTGTTACGGTACAGAGTCAGTGTGGAGGCTATATACAGGGTGTTACGGTACAGAGTCAATGTGGAGGCTATATACAGGGGGTACCGGTACAGAGTCAATGTGGAGGCTATATACAGGGGGTACCGGTACAGAGTCAATGTGGAGGCTATATACAGGGTGTTACGGTACAGAGTCAATGTGGAGGCTATATACAGGGTGTTACGGTACAGAGTCAATGTGGAGGCTATATACAGGGGGTACCGGTACAGAGTCAATGTGGAGGCTATATACAGGGGGTACCGGTACAGAGTCAATGCGGAGGCTATATACAGGGGGTACCGGTACAGAGTCAATGTGGAGGCTATATACAGTGGGTACCGGTACAGAGTCAATGTGGAGGTTATATACAGGGGGTACCAGTACAGAGTCAATGTGGAGGCTATATACAGGGGGTACCGGTACAGAGTCAATGTGGAGGCTATATACAGGGGGTACCAGTACAGAGTCAATGTGGAGGCTATATACAGTGGGTACCAGTACAGAGTCAATGTGGAGGCTATATACAGGGGGTACCGGTACTGAGACAATGTGGAGGTTATATACAGGGGGTACCGGTACAGAGTCAATGTGGAGGCTATATACAGGGGGTACCGGTACAGAGTCAATGTGGAGGCTATATACAGTGGGTACCAGTACAGAGTCAATGTGGAGGCTATATACAGGGGATAACAGTACAGAGTCAATGTGGAGGCTATATACAGGGGGTACCGGTACAGATTCAATGTGGAGGCTATATACAGGGGGTACCGGTACAGAGTCAATGTGGAGACTACATACAGGGGGTACCGGTACAGAGTCAATGTGGAGGCTATATACAGGGGGTACCGGTACAGAGTCAATGTGGAGGCTATATACAGGGGGTTCCGGTACAGAGTCATTGTGGAGGCTATATACAGGGGGTACCAGTACAGAGTCAATGTGGAGGCTATATACAGGGTGTTACGGTACAGAGTCAATTTGGAGGCTATATACAGGGGGTACAGGTACAGAGTCAATGTGGCGGCTATATACAGGGTATTACGGTACAGAGTCAATGTGGAGGCTATATACAGGGGGTACCGGTACAGAGTCATTGTGAAGGCTATATACAGGGGGTACCAGTACAGAGTCAGCGTTGAGGCTATATACAGGGGGTACCGGTACAGAGTCAATGTGGAGGCTATATACAGGGTATTACGGTACAGAGTCAATGTGGAGGCTATATACAGGGGGTACCGGTACAGAGTCATTGTGAAGGCTATATACAGGGGGTACCAGTACAGAGTCAGCGTTGAGGCTATATACAGGGGGTACCGGTACAGAGTCAATGTGGAGGCTATATACAGGGGGTACCGGTACTGAGTCATTGTGCAGGCTATATACAGGGGGTACCGGTACAGAGTCAATGTGGAGGCTATATACAGGGGGTACCGGTACTGAGTCAATGTGCAGGCTATATACAGGGGTTACCAGTACAGAGTCAATGTGGAGGCTATGTACAGGGGGCACCGGTACAGAGTCAATGTGGAGGCTATATACAGGGGGTACCAGTACAGAGTCAATGTTGAGGCTATATACAGGGTGTACCGGTACAGAGTCAATGTGGAGGCTATATACAGGGGGTACCGGTACAGAGTCAATGTGGAGGCTATATACAGGGGGTACCGGTACAGAGTCAATGTGGAGGCTATATACAGGGGGTACCGGTACAGAGTCAATGTGGAGGCTATATACAGGGGGTACCGGTACAGAGTCAATGTGGAGGCTATATACAGGGGGTACCGGTACAGAGTCAATGTGGAGGCTATATACAGGGGGTACCGGTACACTGTCAATGTGGAGGTTATATACAGGGGGTACCGGTACAGAGTCAATGTGGAGGCTATATACACGGGGTACCGGTACAGAGTCAATGTGGAGGTTATATACAGGGGGTACCGATACAGAGTCAATGTGCTGGCTATATACAGGGGTTACCAGTACAGAGTCAATGTGGAGGCTATATACTGGGGGTACCGGTACAGAGTCAATGTGGAGACTATATACAGGGGGTACCAGTACTGAGTCAATGTGGAGGCTATATACAGGGGGTACCAGTACAGAGTCAATGTGGAGGCTATATACAGGGGGTACCGGTACAGAGTCAATGTGGAGGCTATATACAGGGGGTACCGGTACAGAGTCAATGTGGAGACTACATACAGGGGGTACCGGTACAGAGTCAATGTGGAGGCTATATACAGGGGGTACCGGTACAGAGTCAATGTGGAGGCTATATACAGGGGGTACCGGTACAGAGTCATTGTGGAGGCTATATACAGGGGGTACCAGTTCAGAGTCAATGTGGAGGCTATATACAGGGTGTTACGGTACAGAGTCAATTTGGAGGCTATATACAGGGGGTACCGGTACAGAGTCAATGTGGAGGCTATATACAGGGTATTACGGTACAGAGTCAGTGTGGAGGCTATATACAGGGTGTTACGGTACAGAGTCAATGTGGAGGCTATATACAGGGGGTACCGGTACAGAGTCAATGTGGAGGCTATATACAGGGTGTTACGGTACAGAGTCAATGTGGAGGCTATATAAAGGGTGTTACGGTACAGAGTCAATGTGGAGGCTATATACAGGGGGTACCGGTACAGAGTCAATGTGGAGGCTATATACAGGGGGTACCGGTACAGAGTCAATGTGGAGGCTATATACAGGGGGTACCGGTACAGAGTCAATGTGGAGGCTATATACAGTGGGTACCGGTACAGAGTCAATGTGGAGGTTATATACAGGGGGTACCAGTACAGAGTCAATGTGGAGACTATATACAGGGGGTACCGGTACAGAGTCAATGTGGAGGCTATATAGAGGGGGTACCAGTACAGAGTCAATGTGGAGGCTATATACAGGGGGTACCGGTACAGAGTCAATGTGGAGGCTATATACAGGGGGTACCAGTACAGAGTCAATGTGGAGGCTATATACAGGGGGTACCAGTACAGAGTCAATGTGGAGGCTATATACAGGGGGTACCGGTACTGAGACAATGTGGAGGTTATATACAGGGGGTACCGGTACAGAGTCAATGTGGAGGCTATATACAGGGGGTACCGGTACAGAGTCAATGTGGAGGCTATATACAGGGGGTACCAGTACAGAGTCAATGTGGAGGCTATATACAGGGGGTACCGGTACAGAGTCAATGTGGAGGCTATATACAGGGGGTACCGGTACAGAGTCAATGTGGAGGCTATATACAGGGGGTACCGGTACAGAGTCAATGTGGAGGTTATATACAGGGGGTACCGGTACAGAGTCAATGTGGAGGCTATATACACGGGGTACCGGTACAGAGTCAATGTGGAGGTTATATACAGGGGGTACCGGTACAGAGTCAATGTGCTGGCTATATACAGGGGTTACCAGTACAGAGTCAATGTGGAGGCTATATACTGGGGGTACCGGTACAGAGTCAATGTGGAGACTATATACAGGGGGTACCAGTACAGAGTCAATGTGGAGGCTATATACAGGGGGTACCAGTACAGAGTCAATGTGGAGGCTATATACAGGGGGTACCGGTACAGAGTCAATGTGGAGGCTATATACAGGGGGTACCGGTACAGAGTCAATGTGGAGACTACATACAGGGGGTACCGGTACAGAGTCAATGTGGAGGCTATATATAGGGGGTACCGGTACAGAGTCAATGTGGAGGCTATATACAGGGGGTTCCGGTACAGAGTCATTGTGGAGGCTATATACAGGGGGTACCAGTACAGAGTCAATGTGGAGGCTATATACAGGGTGTTACGGTACAGAGTCAATTTGGAGGCTATATACAGGGGGTACAGGTACAGAGTCAATGTGGAGGCTATATACAGGGTGTTACGGTACAGAGTCAGTGTGGAGGCTATATACAGGGTGTTACGGTACAGAGTCAATGTGGAGGCTATATACAGGGGGTACCGGTACAGAGTCAATGTGGAGGCTATATACAGGGGGTACCGGTACAGAGTCAATGTGGAGGCTATATACAGGGTGTTACGGTACAGAGTCAATGTGGAGGCTATATACAGGGTGTTACGGTACAGAGTCAATGTGGAGGCTATATACAGGGGGTACCGGTACAGAGTCAATGTGGAGGCTATATACAGGGGGTACCGGTACAGAGTCAATGCGGAGGCTATATACAGGGGGTACCGGTACAGAGTCAATGTGGAGGCTATATACAGTGGGTACCGGTACAGAGTCAATGTGGAGGTTATATACAGGGGGTACCAGTACAGAGTCAATGTGGAGGCTATATACAGGGGGTACCGGTACAGAGTCAATGTGGAGGCTATATACAGGGGGTACCAGTACAGAGTCAATGTGGAGGCTATATACAGTGGGTACCAGTACAGAGTCAATGTGGAGGCTATATACAGGGGGTACCGGTACTGAGACAATGTGGAGGTTATATACAGGGGGTACCGGCACAGAGTCAATGTGGAGGCTATATACAGGGGGTACCGGTACAGAGTCAATGTGGAGGCTATATACAGTGGGTACCAGTACAGAGTCAATGTGGAGGCTATATACAGGGGATAACAGTACAGAGTCAATGTGGAGGCTATATACAGGGGGTACCGGTACAGATTCAATGTGGAGGCTATATACAGGGGGTACCGGTACAGAGTCAATGTGGAGACTACATACAGGGGGTACCGGTACAGAGTCAATGTGGAGGCTATATACAGGGGGTACCGGTACAGAGTCAATGTGGAGGCTATATACAGGGGGTTCCGGTACAGAGTCATTGTGGAGGCTATATACAGGGGGTACCAGTACAGAGTCAATGTGGAGGCTATATACAGGGTGTTACGGTACAGAGTCAATTTGGAGGCTATATACAGGGGGTACAGGTACAGAGTCAATGTGGCGGCTATATACAGGGTATTACGGTACAGAGTCAGTGTGGAGGCTATATACAGGGGCTACCGGTACAGAGTCAATGTGGAGGCTATATAGAGGGGGTACCAGTACAGAGTCAATGTGGAGGCTTTATACAGGGGGTACCGGTACAGAGTCAATGTGGAGGCTATATACAGGGGGTACCAGTACAGAGTCAATGTGGAGGCTATATACAGGGGGTACCGGTACTGAGACAATGTGGAGGTTATATACAGGGAGTACCGGTACAGAGTCAATGTGGAGGCTATATACAGGGGGTACCGGTACAGAGTCAATGTGGAGGCTATATACAGGGGGTACCAGTACAGAGTCAATGTGGAGGCTATATACAGGGGATAACAGTACAGAGTCAATGTGGAGGCTATATACAGGGGGTACCGGTACAGAGTCAATGTGGAAGCTATATACAGGGGGTACCAGTACAGAGTCAATGTGGAGGCTATATACAGGGGGTACTGGTACAGAGTCAATGTGGAGGCTATATACAGGGTATTACGGTACAGAATCAATGTGGAGGCTATATACAGGGGGTACCGGTACAGAGTCATTATGAAGGCTATATACAGGGGGTACCAGTACAGAGTCAGCGTTGAGGCTATATACAGGGGGTACCGGTACAGAGTCAATGTGGAGATAATATACAGGGGGTACCGGTACTGAGTCATTGTGCAGGCTATATACAGGGGGTACCGGTACAGAGTCAATGTGGAGGCTATATACAGGGGGTACCGGTACTGAGTCAATGTGCAGGCTATATACAGGGGTTACCAGTACAGAGTCAATGTGGAGGCTATGTACAGGGGGCACCGGTACAGAGTCAATGTGGAGGCTATATACAGGGGCTACCAGTACAGAGTCAATGTCGAGGCAATATACAGGGTGTACCGGTACAGAGTCAATGTCGAGGCAATATACAGGGTGTACCGGTACAGAGTCAATGTGCTGGCTATATACAGGGGTTACCAGTACAGAGTCAATGTGGAGGCTATATACAGGGGGTACCGGTACAGAGTCAATGTGGAGGCTATATACAGGGTGTTACGGTACAGAGTCAGTGTGGAGGCAATATACAGGGGGTACCGGTACAGAGTCAATGTGGAGGCTATATACAGGGTGTTACGGTACAGAGTCAATGTGGAGGCTATATACAGGGGGTACCGGTACAGAGTCAATGTGGAGGCTATATACAGGGTGTTACGGTACAGAGTCAATGTGGAGGCTATATACAGGGGGTACCGGTACAGAGTCAATGTGGAGGCTATATACAGGGTGTTACGGTACAGAGTCAATGTGGAGGCTATATACAGTGGGTACCGGTACAGAGTCAATGTGGAGACTATATACAGGGGGTACCGGTACAGAGTCAATGTGGAGACTATATACAGGGGGTACCGGTACAGAGTCAATGTGGAGACTATATACAGGGGGTACCGGTACAGAGTCAATGTGGAGGCTTTATACAGGGGGTACCGGTACAGAGTCAATGTGGAGACTATATACAGGGGGTACCAGTACAGAGTCAATGTGGAGGCTATATACAGGGGGTACCGGTACTGAGACAATGTGGAGGTTATATACAGGGAGTACCGGTACAGAGTCAATGTGGAGGCTATATACAGGGGGTACCGGTACAGAGTCAATGTGGAGGCTATATACAGGGGGTACCAGTACAGAGTCAATGTGGAGGCTATATACAGGGGATAACAGTACAGAGTCAATGTGGAGGCTATATACAGGGGGTACCGGTACAGAGTCAATGTGGAAGCTATATACAGGGGGTACCAGTACAGAGTCAATGTGGAGGCTATATACAGGGGGTACTGGTACAGAGTCAATGTGGAGGCTATATACAGGGTATTACGGTACAGAATCAATGTGGAGGCTATATACAGGGGGTACCGGTACAGAGTCATTATGAAGGCTATATACAGGGGGTACCAGTACAGAGTCAGCGTTGAGGCTATATACAGGGGGTACCGGTACAGAGTCAATGTGGAGATAATATACAGGGGGTACCGGTACTGAGTCATTGTGCAGGCTATATACAGGGGGTACCGGTACAGAGTCAATGTGGAGGCTATATACAGGGGGTACCGGTACTGAGTCAATGTGCAGGCTATATACAGGGGTTACCAGTACAGAGTCAATGTGGAGGCTATGTACAGGGGGCACCGGTACAGAGTCAATGTGGAGGCTATATACAGGGGCTACCAGTACAGAGTCAATGTCGAGGCAATATACAGGGTGTACCGGTACAGAGTCAATGTCGAGGCAATATACAGGGTGTACCGGTACAGAGTCAATGTGCTGGCTATATACAGGGGTTACCAGTACAGAGTCAATGTGGAGGCTATATACAGGGGGTACCGGTACAGAGTCAATGTGGAGGCTATATACAGGGTGTTACGGTACAGAGTCAGTGTGGAGGCTATATACAGGGGGTACCGGTACAGAGTCAATGTGGAGGCTATATACAGGGTGTTACGGTACAGAGTCAATGTGGAGGCTATATACAGGGGGTACCGGTACAGAGTCAATGTGGAGGCTATATACAGGGTGTTACGGTACAGAGTCAATGTGGAGGCTATATACAGTGGGTACCGGTACAGAGTCAATGTGGAGACTATATACAGGGGGTACCGGTACAGAGTCAATGTGGAGACTATATACAGGGGGTACCGGTACAGAGTCAATGTGGAGACTATATACAGGGGGTACCGGTACAGAGTCAATGTGGAGTTCTATATAGAGGGGGTACCAGTACAGAGTCAATGTGGAGGCTATATACAGGGGGTACCGGTACAGAGTCAATGTGGAGGCTATATACAGGGGGTACTAGTACAGAGTCAATGTGGTGGCTATATACAGGGGGTACCGGTACAGAGTCAATGTGGAGGCTATATACAAGGGGTACCGGTACTGAGACAATGTGGAGGTTATATAGAGGGGGTACCGGTACAGAGTCAATGTGGAAGCTATATACAGGGGGTACCGGTACAGAGTCAATGTGGAGGCTATATACAGGGAGTACCGGTACAGAGTCAATGTGGAGGCTATATACAGGGGGTACCGGTACAGAGTCAATGTGGAGGCTATATACAGGGGGTACCGGTACAGAGTCAATGTGGAGGCTATATACAGGGGGTACCGGTACAGAGTCAATTATGAGGCTATATACAGGGGGTACCGGTACAGAGTCAATGTGGAGGCTATATACAGGGGGTACCGGTACAGAGTCAATGTGGAGGCTATATACAGGGGGTACCGGTACAGAGTTAATGTGGAGGCTATATACAGTGGGTACTGGTACAGAGTCAATGTGGAGGCTATATACAGGGGGTACCGGTACAGAGTCATTGTGGAGGCTATATACAGGGGGTACCAGTACAGAGTCCATGTGGAGGCTATATACAGGGTGTTACGGTACAGAGTCAATGTGGAGGCTATATACAGGGGGTACCGGTACAGAGTCAATGTGGAGGCTATATACAGTGGGTACCGGTACGGAGTCGTTGTGGAGGCTATATACAGGGGGTACCAGTACAGAGTCAATGTGGAGGCTATATACAGGGGGTACCGGTACAGAGTTAATGTGGAGGCTATATACAGTGGGTACTGGTACAGAGTCAATGTGGAGGCTATATACAGGGGGTACCGGTACAGAGTCATTGTGGAGGCTATATACAGGGGGTACCAGTACAGAGTCCATGTGGAGGCTATATACAGGGTGTTACGGTACAGAGTCAATTTGGAGGCTATATACAGGGGGTACCGGTACAGAGTCAATGTGGAGGCTATATACAGGGTATTACGGTACAGAGTCAGTGTGGAGGCTATATACAGGGTGTTACGGTACAGAGTCAATGTGGAGGCTATATACAGGAGGTACCGGTACAGAGTCAATGTGGAGGCTATATACAGGGGGTACCGGTACAGAGTCAATGTGGAGGCTATATACAGGGTGTTACGGTACAGAGTCAATGTGGAGGCTATATACAGGGTGTTACGGTACAGAGTCAATGTGGAGGCTATATACAGGGGGTACCGGTACAGAGTCAATGTGGAGGCTATATACAGGGGGTACCGGTACAGAGTCAATGTGGAGGCTATATACAGGGGGTACCGGTACAGAGTCAATGTGGAGGCTATATACAGTGGGTACCGGTCAGAGTCAATGTGGAGGTTATATACAGGGGGTACCAGCACAGAGTCAATGTGGAGAGTATATACAGGGGGTACCGGTACAGAGTCAATGTGGAGGCTGTATAGAGGGGGTACCAGTACAGAGTCAATGTGGAGGCTATATACAGGGGGTACCGGTACAGAGTCAATGTGGAGGCTATATACAGGGGGTACCAGTACAGAGTCAATGTGGAGGCTATATACAGGGGATAACAGTACAGAGTCAATGTGGAGGCTATATACAGGGGGTACCGGTACAGAGTCAATGTGGAAGCTATATACAGGGGGTACCAGTACAGAGTCAATGTGGAGGCTATATACAGTGGGTACTGGTACAGAGTCAATGTGGAGGCTATATACAGGGTATTACGGTACAGAGTCATTGTGAAGGCTATATACAGGGGGTACCAGTACAGAGTCAGCGTTGAGGCTATATACAGGGGGTACCGGTACAGAGTCAATGTGGAGGCTATATACAGGGTATTACGGTACAGAGTCAATGTGGAGGCTATATACAGGGGGTACCGGTACAGAGTCATTGTGAAGGCTATATACAGGGGGTACCAGTACAGAGTCAGCGTTGAGGCTATATACAGGGGGTACTGGTACAGAGTCAATGTGGAGGCTATATACAGGGGGTACCGGTACTGAGTCAATGTGCAGGCTATATACAGGGGTTACCAGTACAGAGTCAATGTGGAGGCTATATACAGGGGGTACTGGTACAGAGTCAATGTGGAGGCTATATACATGGGGTACCGGTACTGAGTCAATGTGCAGGCTATATACAGGGGTTACCAGTACAGAGTCAATGTGGAGGCTATGTACAGGGGGCACCGGTACAGAGTCAATGTGGAGGCTATATACAGGGGCTACCAGTACAGAGTCAATGTCGAGGCAATATACAGGGTGTACCGGTACAGAGTCAATGTCGAGGCAATATACAGGGTGTACCGGTACAGAGTCAATGTGCTGGCTATATACAGGGGTTACCAGTACAGAGTCAATGTGGAGGCTATATACAGGGGGTACCGGTACAGAGTCAATGTGGAGGCTATATACAGGGTGTTACGGTACAGAGTCAGTGTGGAGGCTATATACAGGGGGTACCGGTACAGAGTCAATGTGGAGGCTATATACAGGGTGTTACGGTACAGAGTCAATGTGGAGGCTATATACAGGGGGTACCGGTACAGAGTCAATGTGGAGGCTATATACAGGGTGTTACGGTACAGAGTCAATGTGGAGGCTATATACAGGGGGTACCGGTACAGAGTCAATGTGGAGGCTATATACAGGGTGTTACGGTACAGAGTCAATGTGGAGGCTATATACAGTGGGTACCGGTACAGAGTCAATGTGGAGACTATATACAGGGGGTACCGGTACAGAGTCAATGTGGAGACTATATACAGGGGGTACCGGTACAGAGTCAATGTGGAGACTATATACAGGGGGTACCGGTACAGAGTCAATGTGGAGGCTATATAGAGGGGGTACCAGTACAGAGTCAATGTGGAGGCTATATACAGGGGGTACCGGTACAGAGTCAATGTGGAGGCTATATACAGGGGGTACTAGTACAGAGTCAATGTGGTGGCTATATACAGGGGGTACCGGTACAGAGTCAATGTGGAGGCTATATACAAGGGGTACCGGTACTGAGACAATGTGGAGGTTATATAGAGGGGGTACCGGTACAGAGTCAATGTGGAGGCTATATACAGGGGGTACCGGTACAGAGTCAATGTGGAGGCTATATACAGGGAGTACCGGTACAGAGTCAATGTGGAGGCTATATACAGGGGGTACCGGTACAGAGTCAATGTGGAGGCTATATACAGGGGGTACTGGTACAGAGTCAATGTGGAGGCTATATACAGGGGGTACCGGTACAGAGTCAATTATGAGGCTATATACAGGGGGTACCGGTACAGAGTCAATGTGGAGGCTATATACAGGGGGTACCGGTACAGAGTCAATGTGGAGGCTATATACAGGGGGTACCGGTACAGAGTTAATGTGGAGGCTATATACAGTGGGTACTGGTACAGAGTCAATGTGGAGGCTATATACAGGGGGTACCGGTACAGAGTCATTGTGGAGGCTATATACAGGGGGTACCAGTACAGAGTCCATGTGGAGGCTATATACAGGGTGTTACGGTACAGAGTCAATGTGGAGGCTATATACAGGGGGTACCGGTACAGAGTCAATGTGGAGGCTATATACAGGGGGTACCGGTACGGAGTCGTTGTGGAGGCTATATACAGGGGGTACCAGTACAGAGTCAATGTGGAGGCTATATACAGGGGGTACCGGTACAGAGTTAATGTGGAGGCTATATACAGTGGGTACTGGTACAGAGTCAATGTGGAGGCTATATACAGGGGGTACCGGTACAGAGTCATTGTGGAGGCTATATACAGGGGGTACCAGTACAGAGTCCATGTGGAGGCTATATACAGGGTGTTACGGTACAGAGTCAATTTGGAGGCTATATACAGGGGGTACAGGTACAGAGTCAATGTGGAGGCTATATACAGGGTATTACGGTACAGAGTCAGTGTGGAGGCTATATACAGGGTGTTACGGTACAGAGTCAATGTGGAGGCTATATACAGGGGGTACCGGTACAGAGTCAATGTGGAGGCTATATACAGGGGGTACCGGTACAGAGTCAATGTGGAGGCTATATACAGGGTGTTACGGTACAGAGTCAATGTGGAGGCTATATACAGGGTGTTACGGTACAGAGTCAATGTGGAGGCTATATACAGGGGGTACCGGTACAGAGTCAATGTGGAGGCTATATACAGGGGGTACCGGTACAGAGTCAATGTGGAGGCTATATACAGGGGGTACCGGTACAGAGTCAATGTGGAGGCTATATACAGTGGGTACCGGTCAGAGTCAATGTGGAGGTTATATACAGGGGGTACCAGCACAGAGTCAATGTGGAGAGTATATACAGGGGGTACCGGTACAGAGTCAATGTGGAGGCTGTATAGAGGGGGTACCAGTACAGAGTCAATGTGGAGGCTATATACAGGGGGTACCGGTACAGAGTCAATGTGGAGGCTATATACAGGGGGTACCAGTACAGAGTCAATGTGGAGGCTATATACAGGGGATAACAGTACAGAGTCAATGTGGAGGCTATATACAGGGGGTACCGGTACAGAGTCAATGTGGAAGCTATATACAGGGGGTACCAGTACAGAGTCAATGTGGAGGCTATATACAGTGGGTACTGGTACAGAGTCAATGTGGAGGCTATATACAGGGTATTACGGTACAGAGTCAATGTGGAGGCTATATACAGGGGGTACCGGTACAGAGTCATTGTGAAGGCTATATACAGGGGGTACCAGTACAGAGTCAGCGTTGAGGCTATATACAGGGGGTACCGGTACAGAGTCAATGTGGAGGCTATATACAGGGTATTACGGTACAGAGTCAATGTGGAGGCTATATACAGGGGGTACCGGTACAGAGTCATTGTGAAGGCTATATACAGGGGGTACCAGTACAGAGTCAGCGTTGAGGCTATATACAGGGGGTACCGGTACAGAGTCAATGTGGAGGCTATATACAGGGGGTACCGGTACTGAGTCATTGTGCAGGCTATATACAGGGGGTACCGGTACAGAGTCAATGTGGAGGCTATATACAGGGGGTACCGGTACTGAGTCAATGTGCAGGCTATATACAGGGGTTACCAGTACAGAGTCAATGTGGAGGCTATGTACAGGGGGCACCGGTACAGAGTCAATGTGGAGGCTATATACAGGGGGTACCAGTACAGAGTCAATGTTGAGGCTATATACAGGGTGTACCGGTACAGAGTCAATGTGGAGGCTATATACAGGGGGTACCGGTACAGAGTCAATGTGGAGGCTATATACAGGGGGTACCGGTACAGAGTCAATGTGGAGGCTATATACAGGGGGTACCGGTACAGAGTTAATGTGGAGGCTATATACAGGGGGTACCGGTACAGAGTCAATGTGGAGGCTATATACAGGGGGTACCGGTACAGAGTCAATGTGGAGGCTATATACAGGGGGTACCGGTACAGAGTCAATGTGGAGGCTATATACAGGGGGTACCGGTACAGAGTCAATGTGGAGGCTATATACAGGGGGTACCGGTACAGAGTTAATGTGGAGGCTATATACAGGGGGTACCGGTACAGAGTCAATGTGGAGGCTATATACAGGGGGTACCGGTACAGAGTCAATGTGGAGGCTATATACAGGGGGTACCGGTACAGAGTCAATGTGGAGGCTATATACAGGGGGTACCGGTACAGAGTCAATGTGGAGGCTATATACAGTGGGTACCGGTCAGAGTCAATGTGGAGGTTATATACAGGGGGTACCAGCACAGAGTCAATGTGGAGAGTATATACAGGGGGTACCGGTACAGAGTCAATGTGGAGGCTGTATAGAGGGGGTACCAGTACAGAGTCAATGTGGAGGCTATATACAGGGGGTACCGGTACAGAGTCAATGTGGAGGCTATATACAGGGGGTACCAGTACAGAGTCAATGTGGAGGCTATATACAGGGGATAACAGTACAGAGTCAATGTGGAGGCTATATACAGGGGGTACCGGTACAGAGTCAATGTGGAAGCTATATACAGGGGGTACCAGTACAGAGTCAATGTGGAGGCTATATACAGTGGGTACTGGTACAGAGTCAATGTGGAGGCTATATACAGGGTATTACGGTACAGAGTCAATGTGGAGGCTATATACAGGGGGTACCGGTACAGAGTCATTGTGAAGGCTATATACAGGGGGTACCAGTACAGAGTCAGCGTTGAGGCTATATACAGGGGGTACCGGTACAGAGTCAATGTGGAGGCTATATACAGGGTATTACGGTACAGAGTCAATGTGGAGGCTATATACAGGGGGTACCGGTACAGAGTCATTGTGAAGGCTATATACAGGGGGTACCAGTACAGAGTCAGCGTTGAGGCTATATACAGGGGGTACCGGTACAGAGTCAATGTGGAGGCTATATACAGGGGGTACCGGTACTGAGTCATTGTGCAGGCTATATACAGGGGGTACCGGTACAGAGTCAATGTGGAGGCTATATACAGGGGGTACCGGTACTGAGTCAATGTGCAGGCTATATACAGGGGTTACCAGTACAGAGTCAATGTGGAGGCTATGTACAGGGGGCACCGGTACAGAGTCAATGTGGAGGCTATATACAGGGGGTACCAGTACAGAGTCAATGTTGAGGCTATATACAGGGTGTACCGGTACAGAGTCAATGTGGAGGCTATATACAGGGGGTACCGGTACAGAGTCAATGTGGAGGCTATATACAGGGGGTACCGGTACAGAGTCAATGTGGAGGCTATATACAGGGGGTACCGGTACAGAGTTAATGTGGAGGCTATATACAGGGGGTACCGGTACAGAGTCAATGTGGAGGCTATATACAGGGGGTACCGGTACAGAGTCAATGTGGAGGCTATATACAGGGGGTACCGGTACACTGTCAATGTGGAGGTTATATACAGGGGGTACCGGTACAGAGTCAATGTGGAGGCTATATACACGGGGTACCGGTACAGAGTCAATGTGGAGGTTATATACAGGGGGTACCGATACAGAGTCAATGTGCTGGCTATATACAGGGGTTACCAGTACAGAGTCAATGTGGAGGCTATATACTGGGGGTACCGGTACAGAGTCAATGTGGAGACTATATACAGGGGGTACCAGTACAGAGTCAATGTGGAGGCTATATACAGGGGGTACCAGTACAGAGTCAATGTGGAGGCTATATACAGGGGGTACCGGTACAGAGTCAATGTGGAGGCTATATACAGGGGGTACCGGTACAGAGTCAATGTGGAGACTACATACAGGGGGTACCGGTACAGAGTCAATGTGGAGGCTATATACAGGGGGTACCGGTACAGAGTCAATGTGGAGGCTATATACAGGGGGTACCGGTACAGAGTCATTGTGGAGGCTATATACAGGGGGTACCAGTACAGAGTCAATGTGGAGGCTATATACAGGGTGTTACGGTACAGAGTCAATTTGGAGGCTATATACAGGGGGTACCGGTACAGAGTCAATGTGGAGGCTATATACAGGGTATTACGGTACAGAGTCAATTTGGAGGCTATATACAGGGGGTACCGGTACAGAGTCAATGTGGAGGCTATATACAGGGGGTACCGGTACAGAGTCAATGTGGAGGCTATATACAGGGTGTTACGGTACAGAGTCAATGTGGAGGCTATATAAAGGGTGTTACGGTACAGAGTCAATGTGGAGGCTATATACAGGGGGTACCGGTACAGAGTCAATGTGGAGGCTATATACAGGGGGTACCGGTACAGAGTCAATGTGGAGGCTATATACAGGGGGTACCGGTACAGAGTCAATGTGGAGGCTATATACAGTGGGTACCGGTACAGAGTCAATGTGGAGGTTATATACAGGGGGTACCAGTACAGAGTCAATGTGGAGACTATATACAGGGGGTACCGGTACAGAGTCAATGTGGAGGCTATATAGCGGGGGTACCAGTACAGAGTCAATGTGGAGGCTATATACAGGGGGTACCGGTACAGAGTCAATGTGGAGGCTATATACAGGGGGTACCAGTACAGAGTCAATGTGGAGGCTATATACAGGGGGTACCAGTACAGAGTCAATGTGGAGGCTATATACAGGGGGTACCGGTACTGAGACAATGTGGAGGTTATATACAGGGGGTACCGGTACAGAGTCAATGTGGAGGCTATATACAGGGGGTACCGGTACAGAGTCAATGTGGAGGCTATATACAGGGGGTACCAGTACAGAGTCAATGTGGAGGCTATATACAGGGGGTACCGGTACAGAGTCAATGTGGAGGCTATATACAGGGGGTACCGGTACAGAGTCAATGTGGAGGCTATATACAGGGGGTACCGGTACAGAGTCAATGTGGAGGTTATATACAGGGGGTACCGGTACAGAGTCAATGTGGAGGCTATATACACGGGGTACCGGTACAGAGTCAATGTGGAGGTTATATACAGGGGGTACCGGTACAGAGTCAATGTGCTGGCTATATACAGGGGTTACCAGTACAGAGTCAATGTGGAGGCTATATACTGGGGGTACCGGTACAGAGTCAATGTGGAGACTATATACAGGGGGTACCAGTACAGAGTCAATGTGGAGGCTATATACAGGGGGTACCAGTACAGAGTCAATGTGGAGGCTATATACAGGGGGTACCGGTACAGAGTCAATGTGGAGGCTATATACAGGGGGTACCGGTACAGAGTCAATGTGGAGACTACATACAGGGGGTACCGGTACAGAGTCAATGTGGAGGCTATATATAGGGGGTACCGGTACAGAGTCAATGTGGAGGCTATAAACAGGGGGTTCCGGTACAGAGTCATTGTGGAGGCTATATACAGGGGGTACCAGTACAGAGTCAATGTGGAGGCTATATACAGGGTGTTACGGTACAGAGTCAATTTGGAGGCTATATACAGGGGGTACAGGTACAGAGTCAATGTGGAGGCTATATACAGGGTGTTACGGTACAGAGTCAGTGTGGAGGCTATATACAGGGTGTTACGGTACAGAGTCAATGTGGAGGCTATATACAGGGGGTACCGGTACAGAGTCAATGTGGAGGCTATATACAGGGGGTACCGGTACAGAGTCAATGTGGAGGCTATATACAGGGTGTTACGGTACAGAGTCAATGTGGAGGCTATATACAGGGTGTTACGGTACAGAGTCAATGTGGAGGCTATATACAGGGGGTTCCGGTACAGAGTCATTGTGGAGGCTATATACAGGGGGTACCAGTACAGAGTCAATGTGGAGGCTATATACAGGGTGTTACGGTACAGAGTCAATTTGGAGGCTATATACAGGGGGTACAGGTACAGAGTCAATGTGGCGGCTATATACAGGGTATTACGGTACAGAGTCAGTGTGGAGGCTATATACAGGGTGTTACGGTACAGAGTCAATGTGGAGGCTATATACAGGGGGTACCGGTACAGAGTCAATGTGGAGGCTATATACAGGGGGTACCGGTACAGAGTCAACGTGGAGGCTATATACAGGGTGTTACGGTACAGAGTCAATGTGGAGGCTATATACAGGGTGTTACGGTACAGAGTCAATGTGGAGGCTATATACAGGGGGTACCGGTACAGAGTCAATGTGGAGGCTATATACAGGGGGTACCGGTACAGAGTCAATGTGGAGGCTATATACAGGGGGTACCGGTACAGAGTCAATGTGGAGGCTATATACAGGGGGTACCAGTACAGAGTCAATGTGGAGGCTATATACAGTGGGTACCAGTACAGAGTCAATGTGGAGGCTATATACAGGGGGTACCGGTACTGAGACAATGTGGAGGTTATATACAGGGGGTACCGGTACAGAGTCAATGTGGAGGCTATATACAGGGGGTACCGGTACAGAGTCAATGTGGAGGCTATATACAGTGGGTACCAGTACAGAGTCAATGTGGAGGCTATATACAGGGGATAACAGTACAGAGTCAATGTGGAGGCTATATACAGGGGGTACCGGTACAGAGTCAATGTGGAGGCTATATACAGGGGGTACCGGTACAGAGTCAATGTGGAGACTACATACAGGGGGTACCGGTACAGAGTCAATGTGGAGGCTATATACAGGGGGTACCGGTACAGAGTCAATGTGGAGGCTATATACAGGGGGTTCCGGTACAGAGTCATTGTGGAGGCTATATACAGGGGGTACCAGTACAGAGTCAATGTGGAGGCTATATACAGGGTGTTACGGTACAAAGTCAATTTGGAGGCTATATACAGGGGGTACAGGTACAGAGTCAATGTGGCGGCTATATACAGGGTATTACGGTACAGAGTCAGTGTGGAGGCTATATACAGGGTGTTACGGTACAGAGTCAATGTGGAGGCTATATACAGGGGGTACCGGTACAGAGTCAATGTGGAGGCTATATACAGGGGGTACAGGTACAGAGTCAACGTGGAGGCTATATACAGGGTGTTACGGTACAGAGTCAATGTGGAGGCTATATACAGGGTGTTACGGTACAGAGTCAATGTGGAGGCTATATACAGGGGGTACCGGTACAGAGTCAATGTGGAGGCTATATACAGGGGGTACCGGTACAGAGTCAATGTGGAGGCTATATACAGGGGGTACCGGTACAGAGTCAATGTGGAGGCTATATACAGTGGGTACCGGTACAGAGTCAATGTGGAGGTTATATACAGGGGGTACCAGTACAGAGTCAATGTGGAGACTATATACAGGGGGTACCGGTACAGAGTCAATGTGGAGGCTATATAGAGGGGGTACCAGTACATAGTCAATGTGGAGGCTATATACAGGGGGTACCGGTACAGAGTCAATGTGGAGGCTATATACAGGGGCACCAGTACAGAGTCAATGTGGAGGCTATATACAGTGGGTACCAGTACAGAGTCAATGTGGAGGCTATATACAGGGGGTACCGGTACTGAGACAATGTGGAGGTTATATACAGGGGGTACCGGTACAGAGTCAATGTGGAGGCTATATACAGGGGGTACCGGTACAGAGTCAATGTGGAGGCTATATACAGGGGGTACCAGTACAGAGTCAATGTGGAGGCTATATACAGGGGATAACAGTACAGAGTCAATGTGGAGGCTATATACAGGGGGTACCGGTACAGAGTCAATGTGGAAGCTATATACAGGGGGTACCAGTACAAAGTCAATGTGGAGGCTATATACAGGGGGTACTGGTACAGAGTCAATGTGGAGGCTATATACAGGGTATTACGGTACAGAGTCAATGTGGAGGCTATATACAGGGGGTACTAGTATAGAGTCAATGTGGAGGCTATATACAGGGGGTACCGGTACAGAGTCAATGTGGAGGCTATATACAGGGGGTACCGGTAGAGAGTCAATGTGGAGTCTATATACAGGGGGTACCGGTACAGAGTCAATGTGGAGGCTATATACAGGGGGTACCGGTACAGAGTCATTGTGAAGGCTATATACAGGGGGTACCAGTACAGAGTCAGCGTTGAGGCTATATACAGGGGGTACCGGTACAGAGTCAATGTGGAGGCTATATACAGGGGGTACCGGTACTGAGTCATTGTGCAGGCTATATACAGGGGGTACAGAGTCAATGTGGAGGCTATATACAGGGGGTACCGGTACAGAGTCAATGTGGAGGCTATATACAGGGGGTACTGGTACAGAGTCAATGTGGAGGCTATATACAGGGGGTACCAGTACAGAGTCAATGTGGAGGCTATATACAGGGGGTACCGGTACTGAGTCAATGTGGAGGCTATATACAGGGGGTACCAGTACAGAGTCAATGTGGAGGCTATATACAGGGTGTACCGGTACAGAGTCAATGTGCTGGCTATATACAGGGGGTACCGGTACAGAGTCAATGTGGAGGCTATATACAGGGGTTACCAGTACAGAGTCAATGTGGAGGCTATATACAGGGGGTACTGGTACAGAGTCAATGTGGAGACTATATACAGGGGGTACCAGTACAGAGTCAATGTGGAGGCTATATACAGGGGGTACCAGTACAGAGTCAATGTGGAGGCTATATACAGGGGGTACCGGTACAGAGTCAATGTGGAGGCTATATACAGGGGGTACCGGTACAAAGTCAATGTGGAGACTACATACAGGGGGTACCAGTACAGAGTCAATGTGGAGGCTATATACAGGGGGTACCGGTACAGAGTCAATGTGGAGGCTATATACAGGGGGTACCGGTACAGAGTCAATGTGGAGGCTATATACAGGGTGTTACGGTACAGAGTCAATGTGGAGGCTATATACAGGGGGTACCGGTACAGAGTCAATGTGGAGGCTATATACAGGGGGTACCAGTACAGAGTCAATGTGGAGGCTATATACAGGGGGTACCGGTACTGAGTCAATGTGGAGGCTATATACAGGGGGTACCAGTACAGAGTCAATGTGGAGGCTATATACAGGGTGCACCGGTACAGAGTCAATGTGCTGGCTATATACAGGGGGTACCGGTACAGAGTCAATGTGGAGGCTATATACAGGGGTTACCAGTACAGAGTCAATGTGGAGGCTATATACAGGGGGTACTGGTACAGAGTCAATGTGGAGACTATATACAGGGGGTACCAGTACAGAGTCAATGTGGAGGCTATATACAGGGGGTACCAGTACAGAGTCAATGTGGAGGCTATATACAGGGGATACCGGTACAGAGTCAATGTGGAGGTTATATACAGGGGGTACCGGTACAAAGTCAATGTGGAGACTACATACAGGGGGTACCAGTACAGAGTCAATGTGGAGGCTATATACAGGGGGTACCGGTACAGAGTCAATGTGGAGGCTATATACAGGGGGTACCGGTACAGAGTCAATGTGGAGGCTATATACAGAGAGAGTAGAGTTATTAAAGAGACTATGCATAGATGACAACAACAGAGAGTAGCAGTGGTGTAAAAGAGGTGGGTATCATTTGATTAGATGTTCAGGAGTCTTATGGCTTGGGGCTTAAAGCTTTGATCCAAGATGGCGTAGCAGTCAGACGTCTTTGTCGTGTCCCATGTATATATCTTTTTCTACTGTATTATTGACTATGTTTGTTTATTCCATGTGGAACTGTGTTGTTGTATGTGTCGAACTGCTTTGCGTTATCTTTATCTAATAATGTTTACATATTTTACATACCGATCTCATATGTATATATACCATCCTGCCTATGTCGCTCGGTCATCGTTCATCCATATATTTATATGTACATATTCTTATTCCATAACTTTAGATTTGTGTTTATAAGGTAGTTGTTGTGAAATTGTTAGATTACTTGCTGGTTATTACTGCACTATCGGAACTAGAAGCATAAGCATTTCGCTACACTCGCATTAACATCTGCTAACCATGTGTATGTGACCAATAACATCTGATTTTATTTGTGGGGGGGGGTTAAGTGCCTTGATCAAGGGCACAACGGCAGGAGATGGTGGGTCTACATGGGATCAGACATAGCAGCCTTCCAGTGTCAGTAATGCTTTCTCATGTAGGCTATAATGGGAGTCATGAACATGTTGCTCAGCCATGGAGAAGGCATGGAGAAGGCATGGAGAAGGCATGGAGAAGGCATGGAGAAGGCATGGAGAAGGCATGGAGAAGGCATGGAGAAGGCATGGAGAAGGCATGGAGAAGGCATGGAGAAGGCATGGAGAAGGCATGGAGAAGGCATGGAGAAGGCATGGAGAAGGCATGGAGAAGTCATGGAGAAGGCATGGAGAAGGCATGGAGAAGTCATGGAGAAGGCATGGAGAAGGCATGGAGAAGTCATGGAGAAGGCATGGAGAAGTCATGGAGAAGGCATGGAGAAGGCATGGAGAAGGCATGGAGAAGGCATGGAGAAGGCATGGAGAAGGCATGGAGAAGGCATGGAGAAGGCATGGAGAAGGCATGGAGAAGTCATGGAGAAGGCATGGAGAAGGCATGGAGAAGGCATGGAGAAGTCATGGAGAAGGCATGGAGAAGGCATGGAGAAGGCATGGAGAAGGCATGGAGAAGTCATGGAGAAGGCATGGAGAAGGCATGGAGAAGGCATGGAGAAGGCATGGAGAAGTCATGGAGAAGGCATGGAGAAGGCATGGAGAAGGCATGGAGAAGGCATGGAGAAGTCATGGAGAAGGCATGGAGAAGGCATGGAGAAGGCATGGAGAAGGCATGGAGAAGGCATGGAGAAGGCATGGAGAAGGCATGGAGAAGTCATGGAGAAGGCATGGAGAAGGCATGGAGAAGTCATGGAGAAGTCATGGAGAAGTCATGGAGAAGGCATGGAGAAGGCATGGAGAAGGCATGGAGAAGGCATGGATAAGGCATGGAGAAGGCATGGAGAAGGCATGGAGAAGGCATGGAGAAGGCATGGAGAAGGCATGGAGAAGGCATGGAGAAGGCATGGAGAAGGCATGGAGAAGGCATGGAGAAGGCATGGAGAAGGCATGGAGAAGGCATGGAGAAGGCATGGAGAAGGCATGGATAAGGCATGGAGAAGGCATGGAGAAGGCATGGAGAAGGCATGGAGAAGGCATGGAGAAGGCATGGAGAAGGCATGGAGAAGGCATGGAGAAGGCATGGAGAAGGCATGGAGAAGGCATGGAGAAGTCATGGAGAAGTCATGGAGAAGGCATGGAGAAGGCATGGAGAAGGCATGGAGAAGGCATGGAGAAGGCATGGAGAAGGCATGGAGAAGGCATGGAGAAGGCATGGAGAAGGCATGGAGAAGTCATGGAGAAGGCATGGAGAAGGCATGGAGAAGGCATGGAGAAGGCATGGAGAAGGCATGGAGAAGGCATGGAGAAGTCATGGAGAAGGCATGGAGAAGGCATGGAGAAGGCATGGAGAAGGCATGGAGAAGGCATGGAGAAGGCATGGAGAAGGCATGGAGAAGGCATGGAGAAGGCATGGAGAAGGCATGGAGAAGGCATGGAGAAGGCATGGAGAAGGCATGGAGAAGGCATGGAGAAGTCATGGAGAAGGCATGGAGAAGGCATGGAGAAGGCATGGAGAAGTCATGGAGAAGGCATGGAGAAGGCATGGAGAAGGCATGGAGAAGGCATGGAGAAGGCATGGAGAAGGCATGGAGAAGGCATGGAGAAGTCATGGAGAAGTCATGGAGAAGGCATGGAGAAGGCATGGAGAAGGCATGGAGAAGGCATGGAGAAGTCATGGAGAAGTCATGGAGAAGGCATGGAGAAGGCATGGAGAAGGCATGGAGAAGGCATGGAGAAGGCATGGAGAAGTCATGGAGAAGGCATGGAGAAGTCATGGAGAAGTCATGGAGAAGGCATGGAGAAGGCATGGAGAAGTCATGGAGAAGGCATGGAGAAGGCATGGAGAAGGCATGGAGAAGGCATGGAGAAGGCATGGAGAAGGCATGGAGAAGTCATGGAGAAGGCATGGAGAAGGCATGGAGAAGGCATGGAGAAGGCATGGAGAAGGCATGGAGAAGGCATGGAGAAGGCATGGAGAAGGCATGGAGAAGGCATGGAGAAGTCATGGAGAAGGCATGGATAAGGCATGGAGAAGTCATGGAGAAGGCATGGAGAAGTCATGGAGAAGGCATGGAGAAGGCATGGAGAAGTCATGGAGAAGGCATGGAGAAGTCATGGAGAAGGCATGGAGAAGGCATGGAGAAGGCATGGAGAAGGCATGGATAAGGCATGGAGAAGGCATGGAGAAGTCATGGAGAAGGCATGGAGAAGGCATGGAGAAGGCATGGAGAAGGCATGGAGAAGGCATGGAGAAGGCATGGAGAAGTCATGGAGAAGGCATGGAGAAGTCATGGAGAAGGCATGGAGAAGGCATGGAGAAGGCATGGAGAAGGCATGGAGAAGGCATGGAGAAGTCATGGAGAAGTCATGGAGAAGGCATGGAGAAGTCATGGAGAAGGCATGGAGAAGGCATGGAGAAGGCATGGAGAAGGCATGGAGAAGTCATGGAGAAGTCATGGAGAAGGCATGGAGAAGGCATGGAGAAGGCATGGAGAAGGCATGGAGAAGTCATGGAGAAGTCATGGAGAAGTCATGGAGAAGGCATGGAGAAGTCATGGAGAAGGCATGGAGAAGTCATGGAGAAGTCATGGAGAAGGCATGGAGCAGGCATGGAGAAGTCATGGAGAAGTCATGGAGAAGTCATGGAGAAGGCATGGAGAAGGCATGGAGAAGGCATGGAGAAGGCATGGAGAAGTCATGGAGAAGTCATGGAGAAGTCATGGAGAAGGCATGGAGAAGGCATGGAGAAGGCATGGAGAAGTCATGGAGAAGGCATGGAGAAGGCATGGAGAAGGCATGGAGAAGTCATGGAGAAGGCATGGAGAAGTCATGGAGAAGGCATGGAGAAGGCATGGAGAAGGCATGGAGAAGTCATGGAGAAGGCATGGAGAAGGCATGGAGAAGGCATGGAGAAGGCATGGAGAAGTCATGGAGAAGTCATGGAGAAGTCATGGAAAATGTGTATGAACCTTTAACAGTGAATAATCAGAGGTCACTAGAGCATAATGTCATTTGTGGATTTCGGTGAACGTGCTTCGATGGAGCTCTACAGACAATTCCTTCGTCCTCATGGCTTGGTTTTTGCTCTGACTTGCACTGTCAACTGTGGGATCTTATATAGACAGGTGTGTGCCTTTCCAAATCACGTCCAATCAATTGAATTTACCACAGGTGGACTCCAATCAAGTTGTAGAAACATCTCAAGGATGATCAATGGAAACAAGATGCACCTGAGCTCAATTTTGAGTCTCATAGTCAAGTAAATAAACAAATATTTCTGTTTACATTTTTTATGCATTTGCTCAAATTAAAAAACTGTTTTCGATTTGCCATCATGCGGTATAGTCTGTAGATTGATGAGAGAAAAAATAATTGTATACATTTTAGAATAAGTCTGTAACGTAACAAAATGTAGAAAGGGGTCTGAAAACTTTCCGAATGCACTGTATAATAATACTTCCGACATGCAACTGCCTTAAACACGTAACATTAACTTTTACTCAACTAATTGCTTTGCGATGTCGCGCGTCAAGCGCAGAATGTTGCCAACGGCAGCACCCATTGGGTATTTCTTGTGCGGAGGCGTGCCTAAACCTTCTCCACTTTTCCAACGGTGTGTTGAAGCGGCTGAAAGCGAGCGGACTAGAAGCACCGTTAATGTGGCGGCTGGAGTTGTATAGTATTTCTCAGACGCAGAGAACAAGATGATCGTGAAGTTTATCTGTGCGGTTGTTACCCGGTCCCTATTCCTCCTCCTCTCTCTGATAGGAGTATGGAGGGTGGTCTGGGTTAAGAATAATGATCTTTATTGGTTACTGACGATCCTTTATCTTCCTCTGGTGATCGAGATGATTTTAACCCTGAAGAGAAAACAATTACAGGATTATAAATGGTAAATCTAAATAATATACAACTGTGAAATTACAGGATTATAAATGGTAGATCTAAATAACATAGAACTGTAAAATTACAGGATTATAAATGGTAAATCTAAATAACATAGAAGTGTGAAATTACTTTTTCTTAAAGTTTAGTTTGTTTTTAATACGTTTTAATTTGGTCTTTCCATGTGTCCAGGTTTTCTCCTGCCATCTTCCTGTTTCTCATCAGTATCATTCCATCTCTATGGATTCTAGAGTTACATCATCAGGAGAACAAAGCTACTGATTCCAGAGTGAGGACTTTCATCTTCTGTTCTAGTTAGGCTTTTTAATCACTACTTCACTTTATTTAGGCTTTTTAATCATTCCTTCACTTTATTTAGGCTTTTTAATCACTACTTCACTTTATTTAGGCTTTTTAATCATTCCTTCACTTTATTTAGGCTTTTTAATCACTACTTCACTTTCTTTAGGCTTTTTAATCATTCCTTCACTTTAGTTGTACATTTATTTGTAACTTGCATAATAAGCGGAAATCAAATACTGTACTCTGTGTAAATGGTGGTGAATGTAATCATATACTCTGTGTAAATGATGGTGAATGTAGTCATATACTCTGTGTAAATGATGGTGAATATAACCATACACTGTGTGTAAATGATGGTGAATGTAACCATATACTCTGTGTAAGTGATGCTGTTTCTTTTCTATTGTCCGTACTGTGGGCTAGAACACATAGTATAGTATCAATTGAACTCATGTACTGTATGTCTGTTCATCTTCAGTGTGACAAACTGGATTCCTCTGAAAACATAAAGAGCCTGATGAACATGTGGAGAGGGAATTCCACCAATGGCAGCGAGACGTTATTCCAGGTAGGCAGAAGCCACAGTGTTTCCTGTGTCCAGCAGGTTTTTCCCTACAGGCCCGTCTAGACAGAGGCGGTCTTTAACACCAGTTTGTTTGGTAATGCTGCTGGTGCACCTCAAAGACGTTATTGTGAGCTGGGACTTTTTATAACTAAAATACATCTGTAGAAATTGTTTTTAACTCAACAACCCTTAATGAAAACTATTACCAGCTTAGTCACACAGGACCTTTATTCATCTGGCCTCCTCTGCTGCTGGCTGTAGTACCCTCCCCTGGCCTGCACTGGGCACCTCCCTTAACCTCTTAGAAAACATTCATTCATGTTATTTAAGGAGATTTTGAGAGACTGATCTTAAATAATAACAACACTGGATGGAGTTATCAAGCCATTAATAACCTCTAATCAGTTATACTAACCACTAATAACCTCTAATCAGTTATACTAACCATTAATAACCTCTAATCAGTTATACTAACTATTAATAACCTCTAATCAGTTATACTAACCATTAATAACCTCTAATCAGTTATACTAACTATTAATAACCTCTAATCAGTTATACTAATCATTAATAACCTCTAATCAGTTATACTAATCATTAATAACCTCTAATCAGTTATACTAATCATTAATAACCTCTAATCAGTTATACTAACCATTGGCGCCCAACGTGGGGCACGAGGACGAATAAATTCAGATTAACTACGAAACTAAGAATCCACTATCCCCGAGTAAGAGATAGATGGCAACATCTATTAACGTTACAAAAGCGCATATGGAGCAACGAAGAGTAGAGACTAACCATGCCGAGCAAGAAGCAGGCTTACCCGACACCAGACTAGCTATCTGTGTGCCAGGGGTAGACTAACCATGCCGAGCAAGAAGCAGGCTTACCCGACACCAGACTAGCTATCTGAGTGCCAGGGGTAGACTAACCATGCCGAGCAAGAAGCAGGCTTACCCGACACCAGACTAGCTATCTGAGTGCCAGGGGTAGACTAACCATGCCGAGCAAGAAGCAGGCTTACCCGACACCAGACTAGCTATCTGAGTGCCAGGGGTAGACTAACCATGCCGAGCAAGAAGCAGGCTTACCCGACACCAGACTAGCTATCTGAGTGCCAGGGGTAGACTAACCATGCCGAGCAAGAAGCAGGCTTACCCGACACCAGACTAGCTATCTGTGTGCCAGGGGTAGACTAACCATGCCGAGCAAGAAGCAGGCTTACCCGACACCAGACTAGCTATCTGTGTGCCAGGGGTAGACTAACCATGCCGAGCAAGAAGCAGGCTTACCCGACACCAGACTAGCTATCTGTGTGCCAGGGGTAGACTAACCATGCCGAGCAAGAAGCAGGCTTACCCGACACCAGACTAGCTATCTGTGTGCCAGGGGTAGACTAACCATGCCGAGCAAGAAGCAGGCTTACCCGACACCAGACTAGCTATCTGTGTGCCAGGGGTAGACTAACCATGCCGAGCAAGAAGCAGGCTTACCCGACACCAGACTAGCTATCTGTGTGCCAGGGGTAGACTAACCATGCCGAGCAAGAAGCAGGCTTACCCGACACCAGACTAGCTATCTGTGTGCCAGGGGTAGACTAACCATGCCGAGCAAGAAGCAGGCTTACCCGACACCAGACTAGCTATCTGTGTGCCAGGGGTAGACTAACCATGCCGAGCAAGAAGCAGGCTTACCCGACACCAGACTAGCTATCTGAGTGCCAGGGGTAGGGGGGCTTACCCGACACCAGACTAGCTATCTGAGTGTGCCAGGGGTAGACTAACCATGCCGAGCAAGAAGCAGGCTTACCCGACACCAGACTAGCTATCTGTGTGCCAGGGGTAGACTAACCATGCCGAGCAAGAAGCAGGCTTACCCGACACCAGACTAGCTATCTGTGTGCCAGGGGTAGACTAACCATGCCGAGCAAGAAGCAGGCTTACCCGACACCAGACTAGCTATCTGAGTGCCAGGGGTAGACTAACCATGCCGAGCAAGAAGCAGGCTTACCCGACACCAGACTAGCTATCTGAGTGCCAGAGTATATACTATTTGCCAGAGTCCCACTCGTCACAACTCTCCTTCCCTGGCAATAGAGAACAGTAAAACTCCAGCCAACACGTTTAAAAAGGTCAAAGGTGACGCCAAATCTCCCAGCATTCCCTTCAACCATTTCCTAAATTCCTCCACAAGGCAAAGACTGTCAAGAACAGAACAGACGGCCATTAAACAAATGATGAACTGGGAGGGTCGACAAACCTTCTGGGAAGAATCTCAATATGCCCCAAAAAAAGATAAATGGACGTGAAATTCCAATCAGACAAGTAAAAAGTTGGATCATAATTAAGGTGGTTCCACAAGAGAAAGAAGACCTAGACCAGTATAACCTTAGGACAGATGAGTCATCTCCTAAAGCCATTCTGGGGAGATGCAACAGCATTGGTTAAAGAAGGAGGCACTAAAACAGAGCGCCAACAAAAAAAAAATGACCTACAAAATATGAATATGGGCGGGGACAACCGAATAGACCCGAGAACGGTAACTTCCTCCTTACACGGGCTGCAGAGCCCTGAGGAAGAGGAAGGACCCCGACCAGGCTATATCCCTCCTTACACGGGCTGCAGAGCCCTGAGGAAGAGGAAGGACCCCGACCAGGCTATATCCCTCCTTACACGGGCTGCAGAGCCCTGAGGAAGAGGAAGGACCCCGACCAGGCTATATCCCTCCTTACACGGGCTGCAGAGCCCTGAGGAAGAGGAAGGACCCCGACCAGGCTATATCCCTCCTTACACGGGCTGCAGAGCCCTGAGGAAGAGGAAGGACCCCGACCAGGCTATATCCCTCCTTACACGGGCTGCAGAGCCCTGAGGAAGAGGAAGGACCCCGACCAGGCTATATCCCTCCTTACACGGGCTGCAGAGCCCTGAGGAAGAGGAAGGACCCCGACCAGGCTATATCCCTCCTTACACGGGCTGCAGAGCCCTGAGGAAGAGGAAGGACCCCGACCAGGCTATATCCCTCCTTACACGGGCTGCAGAGCCCTGAGGAAGAGGAAGGATCCCGACCAGGCTATATCCCTCCTTACACGGGCTGCAGAGCCCTGGAGGAAGAGGAAGGACCCCGACCAGGCTATATCCCTCCTTACACGGGCTGCAGAGCCCTGAGGAAGAGGAAGGACCCCGACCAGGCTATATCCCTCCTTACACGGGCTGCAGAGCCCTGGAGGAAGAGGAAGGACCCCGACCAGGCTATATCCCTCCTTACACGGGCTGCAGAGCCCTGAGGAAGGACCCCGACCAGGCTATATCCCTCCTTACACGGGCTGCAGAGCCCTGGAGGAAGAGGAAGGATCCCGACCACCAAGTAGGACAATGTCAACCGCCACCATATGGGAAGAAGACGACAGGCCCCCACCAAATGCACCCCCAGTAGAGCCAGAAGGGCAGTCAACCGGACCATTTATGGCCCAAATACAGCCCCTGACGACACCCGTAGTAGGAGGAGGAAATAGGCTATATCCCTCGTTAGAAGAGATAGGGAATAGCCCCACAGACCCACGGTAATTCCACCCCAAACTATTACCCCCCCGCCCCTAAGAGATGAGAACATACTGAAGCAGTAATAGAGGCCCTCACTAGGCTAGATTGAGGTTAGGAATGAAACTAAATCTAACCAAAAGTCAGATAGCTGACTTCCTTCCTGCCTTTCTCGGTTTCACTACTAGTGACGGTATAACAGCAAGTGAAGGGTACCTAGAAAAAGTACAGAAAATGGAGAAACCACAGACGGTGAATGAGATGCAGAAGTGCCTGGGTAAACTGGGGTATATCAGAAACCACAAACCAGGTTATAGCAGAGTAGAAAAACACTGTTATAAGGGCATCACAAGGCGAGAAGACCAAATAAGTCTGACTCATAAACAATTTGGACGAGAACCCATAATCTGGACAGACAAAATGACAGACTCTTGGGATAAACTTAAAAGAAATGGCAGGCCAAGCTCAAACAAATGAACCCAGGAACCCAGACCTACCCCTATGGATATGTATAACACTAGAAGGAGAAGAGGTAGAAAGGAATGGATTCTTATGGAGGGTCAGAGAGAACTGTAAAGTAACACACAAAGTGCTACAGAAAACAATTTAAAGGTCCAGTAATGAAATATACTTCAGAAGGGGTAAAGATGGCCTTATTAGAAATGTATTGGAATAAGATAGTAGCCCTAGCTCAGGGACAACTAATCATAATAAAGGATAACGAACTGAATAAACTATGGGCTGCTAACAACACTAAAAAGGTGTTAGGAGTAACAACAACCACTTGGGACAAATGGAGAAATGTGGTTGGAACAAAAGGAGTGCTCTTTGTAGCTGACAAAGGCTGGGAGCAAGAGGATGAACCCCCAAAACCAGGGAAAATGAAACACAAAGTCCCAAAAGAAAAAACCTAGGGACATGGTGGTATTCACAGACGGCAGTGAAAAATCCGAAAAAACTAGATGGGGCTTTATACACTGCTCAAAAAAATAAAGGGAACACTTAAACAACACAATGTAACTCCAAGTCAATCACACTTCTGTGAAATAAAACTGTCCACTTAGGAAGCAACACTGATTGACAATAAATTTCACATGCTGTTGTGCAAATGGAATAGACAACAGGTGGAAATTATAGGCAATTAGCAAGACACCCCCAATAAAGGAGTGGTTCTGCAGGTGGTGACCACAGACCACTTCTCAGTTCCTATGCTTCCTGGCTGATGTTTTGGTCACTTTCGAATGCTGGCGGTGCTTTCACTCTAGTGGTAGCATGAGACGGAGTCTACAACCCACACAAGTGGCTCAGGTAGTGCAGCTCATCCAGGATGGCACATCAATGCGAGCTGTGGCAAGAAGGTTTGCTGTGTCTGTCAGCGTAGTGTCCAGAGCATGGAGGCACTACCAGGAGACAGGCCAGTACATCAGGAGACGTGGAGGAGGCCGTAGGAGGGCAACAACCCAGCAGCAGGACCGCTACCTCCGCCTTTGTGCAAGGAGTTGCACTGCCAGAGCCCTGCAAAATGACCTCCAGCAGGCCACAAATGTGCATGTGTCTGCTCAAACGGTCAGAAACAGACTCAATGAGGGTGGTATGAGGGCCCGACGTCCACAGGTGGGGGTTGTGCTTACAGCCCAACACCGTGTAGGACGTTTGGCATTTGCCAGAGAACACCAAGATTGGCAAATTTGCCACTGGCGCCCTGTGCTCTTCACAGATGAAAGCAGGTTCACACTGAGCACGTGACAGACGTGACAGTCTGGAGACGCCGTGGAGAACGTTCTGCTGCCTGCAACATCTTCCAGCATGACCGGTTTGGCGGTGGGTCAGTCATGGTGTGGGGTGGCATTTCTTTGGGGGGCCGCACAGCCCTCCATGTGCTCGCCAGAGGTAGCCTGACTGCCATTAGGTACCGAGATGAGATCCCCAGACCCCTTGTGAGACCATGTGCTGGTGCGGTTGGCCCTGGGTTCCTCCTAATGCACGACAATGCTAGACCTCATGTGGCTGGAGTGTGTCAGCAGTGCCTGCAAGAGGAAGGCATTGATGCTATGGACTGGCCCGCCCGTTCCCCAGACCTGAATCCAATTGAGCACATCTGGGACATCATGTCTCGCTCCATCCACCAACGCCACGTTGCACCACAGACTGTCCAGGAGTTGGCTGACGCTTTAGTCCAGGTCTGGGAGGAGATCCCTCAGGAGACCATCCGCCACCTCATCAGGAGCATGCCCAGGCGTTGTAGGGAGGTCATACAGGCACGTGGAGGCCACACACACTACTGAGCCTCATTTTGACTTGTTTTAAGGACATTACATCAAAGATCAGCCTGTAGTGTGGTTTTCCACTTTAATTTTGAGTGTGACTCCAAATCCAGACCTCCGTGAGTTGATAAATTTGATTTACATTGATAATTTTTGTGTGATTTTGTTGTCAGCATATTCAACTTTGTAAAGAAAAAAGTATTTAACCTCTACCGACCCACCCTCCTGGATCCGGGATCCTCCTCATCAGAAACGCTGACTAGCATAGCCTAGCATAGCGTCACAAGTAAATAATAGCATGAAATCACAAGTCCAATACAGCAAATGAAAGGTAAACATCTTGTGAATCCAGCCAACATGTCCGATTCTTAAAATGTTTTACAGCGAAAACACAACATATATTTATGTTAGCTCACCACAATAGCCCAAAACACAACGCCATTTTTTCACAGCAAAGATAGCTTTCACAAAACCCACAAATAGAAATAAAAATAATCACTAACCTTTGAACAACTTCATCATATGACAGTCTTATGACATTATGTTATACAATACATTTATGGTTTGTTCGAAAATGTGCAAGGGCCGTGACACATTAATAACCTCTAATCAGTTATACTAACCATTAATAACCTCTAATCAGTTATACTAACCGTTAATAACCTCTAGTCGGTTACCTAGCCGTTAATAACCTCTAATCAGTTATACTAACCATTAATAACCTCTAATCAGTTATACTAATCATGAATAACCTCTAATCAGTTATACTAACCACTAATAACCTCTAATCAGTTACCTAGCCGTTAATAACCTCTAATCAGTTATACTAACCACGATGTGTCTCTCTGGTTGACCCAACAGGGTTCAGTATCTCTGTTGTCGTCAGTGTGTGCTAACGACTGGATCCTGGCGCTGCACCAGATCCTGTTGATCCTGCTGGTCGTAGGGAAGTGGCTTCTCCCGATAGCAGGAGGGGTGACCAGGGATGAACTGTCTCAGCTCCTCCTCATCTTCATAGGCACTGCCGCTGACATCCTGGAGTTCACCTCAGAGACACTGTTGGATGTCAAGTCAGTACCTTAACCCTAACCCCTGACCTCAGAGATACTGTCTGATGTAGATATTTTAAGTCAGTAGACATTATACGTAGCCTGTGTGCCAGTCTGTTTCTGCACTCTTGGCATGACAATTCCATAATGAACACTAACAGACTGGACCCAGGCAGAGAAACATACATGTGAATGCCTTACGTCACACCCTTAACAATGTTAAACCACGTCTCCCACAGGGACAGCAGTCCCAGCATGGTGTACGTCATCCTAGGAGTCTGGACGTGGAGTATGTTCCAGTTTCCTCTCCACCTGTCAGGTACTGTGTGTTTCTATACTGGCTCTTCTTATGGTTACGGTAACCATAATGTTATTGCTCTGTTGTACAGGGAATTATGGTAACCATAATGCTTTTGCTCTGTTATACAGGGAATTACAGTAACCATAATGTTATTGCTCTGTTATACAGGGGATTACGGTAACCATAATGTTATTGCTCTGTTATACAGGGAATTATGGTAACCATAATGTTATTGCTCTGTTATACAGGGGATTACGGTAACCATAATGTTATTATAATTTTTTTTTTGTAAAAAATGATTTGACCTTTATTTAACCAGCTAGGCTAGTTGAGAACAAGTTAATTTGCAACTGCGACCTTGTCAAGATAAAGCAAAGCAGTGCGACATAAACACAGATAAGGGAGGTAAGGCAATAAATAGGCCACGGTGGTGAAGTAATTACAATATAGCAATTAAACACTGGAATGGTAGGATGTGCAGAAGATGAATGTGCAAGTAGAGATACTGGGGTGCAAAGGAGCAAGATAAATAAATAAATACAGTATGGGGATGAGATGGATTGGATGGGCTATTTACAGATGAGCTATGTACAGGTGCAGTGATCTGTGAGCTGCTCTGGCAGCTGGTGCTTAAAGCTAGTGAGGTAGGTAAGAGTCTCCAGCTTCAGAGATTTTTGCAGTTCGTTCCAGTCGTTGGCAGCAGAGAACTGGAAGGAGAGGCGGCCAAAGCAAGAGTTCGCTTTGGTCGGTGACCAGTGAGATATACCTGCTGGAGCGCGTGCTACGGGTGGGTGCTGCTATGGTGACCAGTGAGCTGAGATAAGGCGGGGCTTTACCTAGCAGAGACTTGTAGATGACCTGGAGCCAGTGGGTTTGGCGACGAGTATGAAGCGAGGGCCAGCCGACGAGAACATACAGGTTGCAGTGGTGGGTAGTATATGGGGCTTTGGTGACAAAACAGATGGCACTGTGATAGACAGCATCTAATTTGCTGAGTACAGTATTGGAGGCTATTTTGTAAATGACATCACCGAAGTCGAGGATTGGTAGGATAGTCAGTTTTACGAGGGTATGTTTGGCAGCATGAGTGAAGGATGCTTTGGTGCGAAATAGGAAGCCGATTCTAGATTTAATTTTGGATTGGAGATATTTAATGTCTGGAAGGAGAGTTTACAGTCTAACCAGACACCTAGGTATTTGTAGTTGTCCACATATTCTAAGTCAGAGCCATCCAGAGTAGTGATGTTGGACAGGCGGGCAAGTGCAGGCAGCGATCGATTGAAGAGCATGCATTTAGTTTTACTTGCATTTAAGAGCAGTTGGAGGCCACAGAAGGAGAGTTGTATAGAATTGAAGCTCATCTGGAGATTTGTTAAAACAGTGTCCAAAGAAGGGCCAGAAGTATACAGAATGGTGTCGTCTGCGTAGAGGTGGATCAGAGAATCACCAGCAGCAAGAGCGACATCATTGATGTATACATAGAAGAGAGTCGGCCCGAGAATTGAACCCTGTGGCACCCCCAGAGACCGCCAGAGGGCCAGACAACAGGCCCTCCGATTTGTCACACTGAACACTAACAGTGAAGTAGTTGGTAAACAAGGCGAGGCAATCATTTGAGAAACAAAGGCTGCCGAGTCTGCCAAATAGAATGTTGTGATTGACAGAGTCAAAAGCCTTGGCCAGGTCGATGAATACGGCTGCACAGTAATGTCTCTTATCGATGGCGATTATGATGTCATTTAGGACCTTGAGCGTGGCTGAGGTGCACCCGTGACCAGCTCTGAAACCAGATTGCATAGCGGAGAAGGTACGGTGGGATTCGAAATGGTTGGTAATCTGTTTGTTAACTTGGCTTTCAAAGACCTTAGAAAGACAGGGTAGAATAGATATAGGTCTGTAGCAATTGGGTCTAGAGTGTCTCCCCCTTTGAAGAGGAAGATGACCACAGAAGCTTTCCAATCTATGGGAATGTCAGACGATACGAAAGAGAGGTTGAACAGGCTAGTAATAGGGGTTGCAACAATTTCGGCAGATCATTTTAGAAAGAGAGGGTCCAGATTGTCTAGCCCGGCTGATTTGTAGGAGTCCAGATTTTGCAGCTCTTTCAGAACATCAGCTATCTGGATTTGGGTGAAAGAGAAATGGTGGGGGAGGTTTGGGCGAGTTGCTATGGGGAGCGCAGGGCTGTTGACCGGGGTAGGGGTAGCCGTGGGGGGTGCAGGGCTGTTGACCGGGGTAGGGGTAGCCAGGTGGAAAGCATGGCCAGCCGTAGAAAAATGCTTATTGAAATTCACAATTATTGTGGATTTATCGGTAGTAACAGTGTTTCCTAGCCTCAGTGGGCAGCTGGGAGGAGGTGCTCTTATTCTCCATGGATTTTACAGTGTCCAAAAACTTTTTTGCGTTTGTGCTACAGGATGCAAATTTCTGCTTGCTCTGTTATACAGGGAATTATGGTAACCATAATGTTATTGCTCTGTTATACAGGGAATTATGGTAACCATAATGTTATTGCTCTGTTATACAGGGAATTATGGTAACCATAATGTTATTGCTCTGTTATACAGGGAATTATGGTAACCATAATGTTATTGCTCTGTTATACAGGGAATTATGGTAACCATAATGTTATTGCTCTGTTATACAGGGAATTATGGTAACCATAATTTTATTGCTCTGTTATACAGGGAATTATGGTAACCATAATGTTATTGCTCTGTTATACAGGGAATTATAGTAACAACAATATTTTTCCACCAGAATTTCTTGGGACCCCACCGCAAATATATTTATTTTTATCTTATTCAGTCAGTATGTGATATTTAGACACAGATGTGGATTTCAATGTCACTAACTTATCCCACATGACCAGTTGACCAATGTCTCTTCTCTCCCCAGTGTCTACCTCCAGACCTGATGAATACTCCGAGGGGGATGTCTCTCTGCTGGCCAGACTACACTAACTTATCCCACATGACCAGTTGACCAATGTCTCTTCTCTCCCCAGTGTCTACCTCCAGACCTGATGAATACTCCGAGGGGGATGTGTCTCTGCTGGCCAGACTAAGAGCAGATATCTGGAGCATGGTGGAGAGCCTCTTCATCCATGACGGACCCTTCCTGGTGGTCCGCCTCACCCTCATCCTCTACTTCCACGTCATACACCAGATGCTCATCTTCTTTGCCATCAAGAACTTCCTGGTGGTCCTTCTGAACTTCTACCGTCTGTCTGTCATCTACTGCGACTACAAGGCTTCAGGTTAATCTGAGGTTATTGTCACGACTTCTTCCGAAGTCGGTTCCCTCTCCTTGTTCGGGCGACGTTCGGCGGTCGACGTCACCGGTCTTGTAGCCATTGCCGATCCACCTTTAATTTTACATTTGTTTTTTGTCTTGTCTTTCAACACACCTGGTTCCAATTCCATTCATTACATGTTGTGTATTTAACCCTCTCTTCACCCCCTCTCTGAGGTCATTAAAGATCCCATGGCACTTATCGTAAGAGTAGGGGTGTTAACCCCGGTGTCCTGGCTAAATTCCCAATCTGGCCCTCAAACCATCATGGTCACCTAATAATCCCCAGTTTACAATTGGCTCATTCATCCCCCTCCTCTCCCCTGTAACTATTCCCCAGGTCGTTGCTGCAAATGAGAACGTGTTCTCAGTCAACTTACCTGGTAAAATAACGGTAAAATAAATAAATAAAATGTCCTTGTCCGGAATCGGTTGTTGTAAGTGCTTGTGCACTTTATGTCTGGTGTGCTTTGGGTTATGTACCCATTTATTGATTGTTCTGTTTTCCGGTGTTTTTTATGATTAAACTGCTCCGTTGGAAACACAGTTATTTTTCTCCTGCGTCTGACGTCTCTGCCGCCAGTACGCACCCCTTACAATTATAACAAGATGAAGCTGGAACTGGAACTGATGAATATATCTGGGTGGGTAGAGGGCTGACAGCAGAGGGGTACGGACCCCTTACAGTTATAACAAGATGAAGCTGGAACTGATGAATATATCTGGGTGGGTAGAGGGGTGACAGCAGAGGGGTACGCACCCCTTACAGTTATAACAAGATGAAGCTGGAACTGATGAATATGTCTGGGTGGGTAGAGGGCTGACAGCAGAGGGGTACGGACCCCTTACAGTTATAACAAGATGAAGCTTCAGCTGGAACTGATGAATATATCTGGGTGGGTAGAGGGGTGACAGCAGAGGGGTACGGACCCCTTACAGTTATAACAAGATGAAGCTGGAACTGATGAATATATCTGGGTGGGTAGAGGGCTGACAGCAGAGGGGTACGGACCCCTTACAGTTATAACAAGATGAAGCTGGAACTGATGAATATATCTGGGTGGGTAGAGGGCTGACAGCAGAGGGGTACGCACCCCTTACAGTTATAACAAGATGAAGCTGGAACTGATGAATATATCTGGGTGGGTAGAGGGCTGACAGCAGAGGGGTACGGACCCCTTACAGTTATAACAAGATGAAGCTGGAACTGATGAATATATCTGGGTGGGTAGAGGGCTGACAGCAGAGGGGTACGGACCCCTTACAGTTATAACAAGATGAAGCTGGAACTGATGAATATATCTGGGTGGGTAGAGGGCTGACAGCAGAGGGGTACGCACCCCTTACAGTTATAACAAGATGAAGCTGGAACTGATGAATATATCTGGGTGGGTAGAGGGCTGACAGCAGAGGGGTACGGACCCCTTACAGTTATAACAAGATGAAGCTGGAACTGATGAATATATCTGGGTGGGTAGAGGGCTGACAGCAGAGGGGTACGGACCCCTTACAGTTATAACAAGATGAAGCTGGAACTGATGAATATATCTGGGTGGGTAGAGGGCTGACAGCAGAGGTGTACGGCCTGACAGGATGCTCTCAAATGTGCATTTGTAAAAGTTTGAGGGTTTTAGGTGCCAAGCTGTTGCACCTTCTTCACCACACTGTGTGGGTGGACCATTTCAGATCATCAGTGATGTGTACACTGAGGAACTTGAAGCTTTCCACCTTTTCCACTGCGGTCCTGTAGATGTGGATAGGGGGGTGCTCCCTCTGCTGTTTCCACCATCATCTCCTTTGTTTTGTTGACGTTGAGTGAAAGGTTATTTTCCTGGCACCACACTCTCAGAGCCCTCACCTCCTCCCTGTAGGCCGTCTCGTCCCCTTGTGGGGCCCTCACCTCCTCCCTGTAGGCCGTCTCGTCCCCTTGTGGGGCCCTCACCTCCTCCCTGTAGGCCGTCTCGTCCCCTTGTGGGGCCCCAGTGTTGAAGTTCAGCGAAGTGGAGCTCTCACCTCCTCCCTGTAGGCCGTCTCGTCCCCTTGTGGGGCCCTCACCTCCTCCCTGTAGGCCGTCTCGTCCCCTTGTGGGGCCCTCACCTCCTCCCTGTAGGCCGTCTCGTCCCCTTGTGGGGCCCCAGTGTTGAAGTTCAGCGGAGGTGTGTACAGTGTGTAGAGTGATAGCATCGTCTGTGGATCTATTGGGGGCGGTAAGCAAATGATTTGTACAGCCTGTGTGTGGAATGCCAGTGAGGGGTTTGTAGTCAGTATAGATAGTAGCAACGCTCATAACAGAAGAATGTAGTTATATTACGCTGTATCTTTATTATTTTATTCAACACAGAGTTTAATGTCAAGCGTTGTTTCATCTTTACAGTCTGTAGAAACTATGAGAATAGAACGGTTCAGAACTTGTGTGAAAAGGAACATAAACAGACTGGACAGACTTGTGTGAAACATCACAGCACAGTTGATATCTGGCAAATAGAAATGAAATGGATGGTGGTCAGAGATAGATGAGAGGGGTTGAGGGGAGCTGAAGGGTGGGACTGAATGGTGTTCAGAGATAGATGGGAGAGGTTGAGGGTAGGATGGGACTGAATGGTGTTCAGAGATAGGGGAGCTGAAGGGGGGGGGACTAAAAACAAACAAGAGATAACTATTGTAAATAGACTGCCTGTAAAATGTACATAGTATGTCTGAGCTGGAAGGAGAAGCCTCAATGTTGTTGTCTATTAGTTTACTCCAATTAGGGGAGGGGTGGGTTAGGGGAAAATAATAAAGGAAAATATATTTTAAAATAAGTGTTTGATATATACAGTACTTATTTTCCATCATAATTTGCAAATAAATTCATAAAAAATCCTACAATGTGATTTTCTTTTCTCATTTTGTCTGTCATAGTTGAAGAGTACCTATGATGACAATTACAGGCCTCTCATCTTTTTAAGTGGGAGAACTTGCACAATTAGTGGCTGACTAAATACTTTTTTGCCCCACTGTATATATATGTACAGTGCATTGGGAAAATATTCATACCCCTTGACTTTTTCCACATGTTGTTACGTTACAGCCTGTTTTCCTCATCAATCTACACACAACACCCCATAATGACAAAGCAAAAATAGAAATACCTTATTTACATAAGTATTCAGACCCTTTGCTATGAGACTTGAAACTGAGCTCAGGTGCATCCTGTTTCCATTGATCATCCTTGAGATGTTTCTACAACTTGATTGGAGTCCACCTGTGGTAAATTCAATTGATTGGACATGATTTGGAAAGGCACACACCTGTCTATATAAAACTCCCACAGTTGACAGTGCATGTCAGAGCAGAAACCAAGCCATGACGTAGAAGGTATTGTCCGTAGAGCTCCGAGACAGGATTGTGTCTAGGCACAGATCTGGGGAAGTGTACCAAAACATTTCTGCAGTATTAAAGGGGTCTGAATACTTTTGGAATGCACTGTATAATGTCTCTGTAACTCTGTCCTCAGTTATGGGAACTATAATGTCTCTAACTCTGTGGTCTGTTATGGGAACTATAATGTCTCTGTAACTCTGTCCTCAGTTATGGGAACTATAATGTCTCTGGTCTGTTATGGGAACTATAATGTCTCTGTAACTATTGTCTGTTATGGGAACTATAATGTCTCTGGTCTGTTATGGGAACTATAATGTCTCTGTAACTCTCTGGTCTGTTATGGGAACTATAATGTCTCTGGTCTGTTATGGGAACTATAATGTCTCTGGTCTGTTATGGGAACTATAATGTCTCTGTAACTCTGGTCTGTTATGGGAACTATAATTTCTCTAACTCTCTGGTCTGTTATGGGAACTATAATGTCTCTGGTCTGTTATGGGAACTATAATGTCTCTGTAACTGTGGTATGTTATGGGAACTATAATGTCTCTGTAACTCTGGTCTGCTATGGGAACTATAATGTCTCTGGTCTGTTATGGGAACTATAATGTCTCTGGTCTGTTATGGGAACTATAATGTCTCTGTAACTCTGTGGTCTGTTATGGGAACTATAATGTCTCTGTAACTATGGTCTGTTATGGGAACTATAATGTCTCTGGTCTGTTATGGGAACTATAATGTCTCTGGTCTGTTATGGGAACTATAATGTCTCTGGTCTGTTATGGGAACTATAATGTCTCTGGTCTGTTTTGGGAACTATAATGTCTCTGGTCTGTTATGGGAACTATAATGTCTCTGTAACTGTGGTCTGTTATGGGAAGTATAATGTCTCTGTAACTCTGGTATGTTATGGGAACTATAATGTCTCTGGTCTGTTATGGGAACTATAATGTCTCTGGTCTGTTATGGGAACTATAATGTCTCTGGTCTGTTATGGGAACTATAATGTCTCTGGTCTGTTATGGGAACTATAATGTCTCTGGTCTGTTATGGGAACTATAATGTCTGTGGTCTGTTATGGGAACTATAATGTCTCTGGTCTGTTATGGGAACTATAATGTCTCTGGTCTGTTAAGGGAACTATAATATCTCTGGTCTGTTATGGGAACTATAATGTCTCTGGTCTGTTATGGGAACTATAATGTCTCTGTAACTCTGTTATGGGAACTATAATGTCTCTGGTCTGTTATGGGAACTATAATGTCTCTGTAACTCTGGTCAGTTATGGGAACTATAATGTCTCTGGTCTGTTATGGGAACTATAATGTCTCTGGTCTGTTATGGGAACTATAATGTCTCTGGTCTGTTATGGGAACTATAATGTCTCTGGTCTGTTATGGGAACTATAATGTCTCTAACTCTCTGGTCTGTTATGGGAACTATAATGTCTCTGGTCTGTTATGGGAACTATAATGTCTCTGGTCTGTTATGGGAACTATAATGTCTCTGTGGTCTGTTATGGGAACTATAATGTCTCTGGTCTGTTATGGGAACTATAATGTCTCTGGTCTGTTATGGGAACTATAATGTCTCTGGTCTGTTATGGGAACTATAATGTCTCTGGTCTGTTATGGGAACTATAATGTCTCTGGTCTGTTATGGGAACTATAATGTCTCTGTGGTCTGTTATGGGAACTATAATGTCTCTGGTCTGTTATGGGAACTATAATGTCTCTGGTCTGTTATGGGAACTATAATGTCTCTGGTCTGTTATGGGAACTATAATGTCTCTGTAACTCTGTGGTCTGTTATGGGAACTATAATGTCTCTGGTCTGTTATGGGAACTATAATGTCTCTGTGGTCTGTTATGGGAACTATAATGTCTCTGGTCTGTTATGGGAACTATAATGTCTCTGTGGTCTGTTATGGGAACTATAATGTCTCTGGTCTGTTATGGGAACTATAATGTCTCTGTAACTCTGTTATGGGAACTATAATGTCTCTGGTCTGTTATGGGAACTATAATGTCTCTGTAACTCTGGTCTGTTATGGGAACTATAATGTCTCTAACTCTCTGGTCTGTTATGGGAACTATAATGTCTCTGTAACTCTGTGGTCTGTTATGGGAACTATAATGTCTCTGGTCTGTTATGGGAACTATAATGTCTCTGTGGTCTGTTATGGGAACTATAATGTCTCTGGTATGTTATGGGAACTATAATGTCTCTGTGGTCTGTTATGGGAACTATAATGTCTCTGTGGTCTGTTATGGGAACTATAATGTCTCTGTAACTCTGTTATGGGAACTATAATGTCTCTGGTCTGTTATGGGAACTATAATGTCTCTGTAACTCTGGTCTGTTATGGGAACTATAATGTCTCTAACTCTCTGGTCTGTTATGGGAACTATAATGTCTCTGTAACTCTGTGGTCTGTTATGGGAACTATAATGTCTCTGGTCTGTTATGGGAACTATAATGTCTCTGTGGTCTGTTATGGGAACTATAATGTCTCTGGTCTGTTATGGGAACTATAATGTCTCTGTGGTCTGTTATGGGAACTATAATGTCTCTGGTCTGTTATGGGAACTATAATGTCTCTGTAACTCTGTTATGGGAACTATAATGTCTCTGGTCTGTTATGGGAACTATAATGTCTCTGGTCTGTTATGGGAACTATAATGTCTCTGGTCTGTTATGGGAACTATAATGTCTCTGTGGTCTGTTATGGGAACTATAATGTCTCTGGTCTGTTATGGGAACTATAATGTCTCTGGTCTGTTATGGGAACTATAATGTCTCTGGTCTGTTTTGGGAACTATAATGTCTCTGTGGTCAGTTATGGGAACTATAATGTCTGTTGTCCGTTATGGGAACTATAATGTCTCTGGTCTGTTATGGGAACTATAATGTCTCTGGTCTGTTATGGGAACTATAATGTCTCTGTAACTCTGGTCTGTTATGGGAACTATAATGTCTCTGTAACTCTCTGGTCTGTTATGGGAACTATAATGTCTCTGGTCTGTTATGGGAACTATAATGTCTCTGGTCTGTTATGGGAACTATAATGTCTCTGTGGTCTGTTGTGGGAACTATAATGTCTCTGGTCTGTTATGGGAACTATAATGTCTCTGGTCTGTTATGGGAACTATAATGTCTCTGTAACTCTGTGGTCTGTTATGGGAACTATAATGTCTCTGTGGTCTGTTATGGGAACTATAATGTCTCTGGTCTGTTATGGGAACTATAATGTCTCTGGTCTGTTATGGGAACTATAATGTCTCTGTAACTCTCTGGTCTGTTATGGGAACTATAATGTCTCTGGTCTGTTATGGGAACTATAATGTCTCTGGTCTGTTATGGGAACTATAATGTCTCTGGTCTGTTATGGGAACTATAATGTCTCTGGTCTGTTATGGGAACTATAATGTCTCTGGTCTGTTATGGGAACTATAATGTCTCTGGTCTGTTATGGGAACTATAATGTCTCTGTAACTATGGTCTGTTATGGGAACTATAATGTCTCTGGTCTGTTATGGGAACTATAATGTCTCTGGTCTGTTATGGGAACTATAATGTCTCTGGTCTGTTATGGGAACTATAATGTCTCTGTGGTCTGTTGTGGGAACTATAATGTCTCTGGTCTGTTATGGGAACTATAATGTCTCTGGTCTGTTATGGGAACTATAATGTCTCTGTAACTCTGTGGTCTGTTATGGGAACTATAATGTCTCTGTGGTCTGTTATGGGAACTATAATGTCTCTGGTCTGTTATGGGAACTATAATGTCTCTGGTCTGTTATGGGAACTATAATGTCTCTGTAACTCTCTGGTCTGTTATGGGAACTATAATGTCTCTGGTCTGTTATGGGAACTATAATGTCTCTGGTCTGTTATGGGAACTATAATGTCTCTGGTCTGTTATGGGAACTATAATGTCTCTGGTCTGTTATGGGAACTATAATGTCTCTGGTCTGTTATGGGAACTATAATGTCTCTGGTCTGTTATGGGAACTATAATGTCTCTGTAACTATGGTCTGTTATGGGAACTATAATGTCTCTGGTCTGTTATGGGAACTATAATGTCTCTGTAACTCTGGTCTGTTATGGGAACTATAATGTCTGTAACGGCGATCCTCCTCCTCTCCCTCTTCGGAAAAGGAGGAGTATTGAGGGAACCAAGGCGCAGCGAAGTTTGAACACATATTTATTAAACAAGACGGAAAACGAACACGAACTACACTTGAAATGATACAAAATAACAAACGACGTTGACTGACCTAAACATGAGAACTTACATAGACACGAAGAACGCACGAATAGGAAACAGACTACATAAACCGAACAAGCCGTATACAGTTCCGTATGGTGCAAACATAACACAAACACGGAAGACAATCACCCACAACGAACACTGTGACAACGCCTACCTAAATATGACTCTTAATTAGAGGAACGCCAAACACCTGCCTCTAATTAAGAGCCATACCAGGCAACCCAAAACCAACACAGAAACAGAAAACATAGAATGCCCACCCAACCTCACGTCCTGACCAACTAACACACATAACAACTAACATAAATAGGTCAGGACCGTGACAATGTCTCTGTAACTCTGTGGTCTGTTATGGGAACTATGATGTCTCTGGTCTGTTATGGGAACTATAATGTCTCTAACTCTGTGGTCTGTTATGGGAACTATAATGTCTCTGGTCTGTTATGGGAACTATAATGTCTCTAACTCTGTGGTCAGTTATGGGAACTATAATGTCTCTGGTCTGTTATGGGAACTATAATGTCTCTGGTCTGTTATGGGAACTATAATGTCTCTGTGGTCTGTTATGGGAACTATAATGTCTCTCTGGTCTGTTATGGGAACTATAATGTCTCTCTAACTCTGTGGTCTGTTATGGGAACTATAATGTCTCTGGTCTGTTATGGGAACTATAATGTCTCTGGTCTGTTATGGGAACTATAATGTCTCTGTAACTCTGTGGTCTGTTATGGGAACTATAATGTCTCTGTAACTATGGTCTGTTATGGGAACTATAATGTCTCTGGTCTGTTATGGGAACTATAATGTCTCTGGTCTGTTATGGGAACTATAATGTCTCTGGTCTGTTATGGGAACTATAATGTCTCTGGTCTGTTATGGGAACTATAATGTCTCTGGTCTGTTATGGGAACTATAATGTCTCTGTAACTGTGGTCTGTTATGGGAAGTATAATGTCTCTGTAACTCTGGTATGTTATGGGAACTATAATGTCTCTGGTCTGTTATGGGAACTATAATGTCTCTGGTCTGTTATGGGAACTATAATGTCTCTGGTCTGTTATGGGAACTATAATGTCTCTGGTCTGTTATGGGAACTATAATGTCTCTGGTCTGTTATGGGAACTATAATGTCTGTGGTCTGTTATGGGAACTATAATGTCTCTGGTCTGTTATGGGAACTATAATGTCTCTGGTCTGTTATGGGAACTATAATATCTCTGGTCTGTTATGGGAACTATAATGTCTCTGGTCTGTTATGGGAACTATAATGTCTCTGTAACTCTGTTATGGGAACTATAATGTCTCTGGTCTGTTATGGGAACTATAATGTCTCTGTAACTCTGGTCAGTTATGGGAACTATAATGTCTCTGGTCTGTTATGGGAACTATAATGTCTCTGGTCTGTTATGGGAACTATAATGTCTCTGGTCTGTTATGGGAACTATAATGTCTCTGGTCTGTTATGGGAACTATAATGTCTCTAACTCTCTGGTCTGTTATGGGAACTATAATGTCTCTGGTCTGTTATGGGAACTATAATGTCTCTGGTCTGTTATGGGAACTATAATGTCTCTGTGGTCTGTTATGGGAACTATAATGTCTCTGGTCTGTTATGGGAACTATAATGTCTCTGGTCTGTGATGGGAACTATAATGTCTCTGGTCTGTTATGGGAACTATAATGTCTCTGGTCTGTTATGGGAACTATAATGTCTCTGTGGTCTGTTATGGGAACTATAATGTCTCTGTGGTCTGTTATGGGAACTATAATGTCTCTAACTCTGTGGTCTGTTATGGGAACTATAATGTCTCTAACTCTGTGGTCTGTTATGGGAACTATAATGTCTCTGTGGTCTGTTATGGGAACTATAATGTCTCTGGTCTGTTATGGGAACTATAATGTCTCTCTAACTCTGGTCTGTTATGGGAACTATAATGTCTCTGGTCTGTTATGGGAACTATAATGTCTCTGGTCTGTTATGGGAACTATAATGTCTCTGTAACTCTGTGGTCTGTTATGGGAACTATAATGTCTCTGGTCTGTTATGGGAACTATAATGTCTCTGTGGTCTGTTATGGGAACTATAATGTCTCTGGTCTGTTATGGGAACTATAATGTCTCTGTGGTCTGTTATGGGAACTATAATGTCTCTGGTCTGTTATGGGAACTATAATGTCTCTGTAACTCTGTTATGGGAACTATAATGTCTCTGGTCTGTTATGGGAACTATAATGTCTCTGTAACTCTGGTCTGTTATGGGAACTATAATGTCTCTAACTCTCTGGTCTGTTATGGGAACTATAATGTCTCTGTAACTCTGTGGTCTGTTATGGGAACTATAATGTCTCTGGTCTGTTATGGGAACTATAATGTCTCTGTGGTCTGTTATGGGAACTATAATGTCTCTGGTATGTTATGGGAACTATAATGTCTATGTGGTCTGTTATGGGAACTATAATGTCTCTGTGGTCTGTTATGGGAACTATAATGTCTCTGTAACTCTGTTATGGGAACTATAATGTCTCTGGTCTGTTATGGGAACTATAATGTCTCTGTAACTCTGGTCTGTTATGGGAACTATAATGTCTCTAACTCTGTGGTCAGTTATGGGAACTATAATGTCTCTGGTCTGTTATGGGAACTATAATGTCTCTGGTCTGTTATGGGAACTATAATGTCTCTGTGGTCTGTTATGGGAACTATAATGTCTCTCTGGTCTGTTATGGGAACTATAATGTCTCTCTAACTCTGTGGTCTGTTATGGGAACTATAATGTCTCTGGTCTGTTATGGGAACTATAATGTCTCTGTAACTCTGTGGTCTGTTATGGGAACTATAATGTCTCTGGTCTGTTATGGGAACTATAATGTCTCTGGTCTGTTTTGGGAACTATAATGTCTCTGTGGTCAGTTATGGGAACTATAATGTCTGTGGTCTGTTATGGGAACTATAATGTCTCTGGTCTGTTATGGGAACTATAATGTCTCTGTAACTCTGTGGTCTGTTATGGGAACTATAATGTCTCTGGTCTGTTATGGGAACTATAATGTCTCTGGTCTGTTATGGGAACTATAATGTCTCTGGTCTGTTATGGGAACTATAATGTCTCTGGTCTGTTATGGGAACTATAATGTCTCTGGTCTGTTATGGGAACTATAATGTCTCTGGTCTGTTATGGGAACTATAATGTCTCTGGTCTGTTATGGGAACTATAATGTCTCTGTAACTATGGTCTGTTATGGGAACTATAATGTCTCTGGTCTGTTATGGGAACTATAATGTCTCTGTAACTCTGGTCTGTTATGGGAACTATAATGTCTCTAACTCTCTGGTCTGTTATGGGAACTATAATGTCTCTGGTCTGTTATGGGAACTATAATGTCTCTGTAACTCTGTGGTCTGTTATGGGAACTATGATGTCTCTGGTCTGTTATGGGAACTATAATGTCTCTAACTCTGTGGTCTGTTATGGGAACTATAATGTCTCTGGTCTGTTATGGGAACTATAATGTCTCTAACTCTGTGGTCAGTTATAGGAACTATAATGTCTCTGGTCTGTTATGGGAACTATAATGTCTCTGGTCTGTTATGGGAACTATAATGTCTCTGTGGTCTGTTATGGGAACTATAATGTCTCTCTGGTCTGTTATGGGAACTATAATGTCTCTCTAACTCTGTGGTCTGTTATGGGAACTATAATGTCTCTGGTCTGTTATGGGAACTATAATGTCTCTGGTCTGTTATGGGAACTATAATGTCTCTGTAACTCTGTGGTCTGTTATGGGAACTATAATGTCTCTGTAACTCTGGTCTGTTATGGGAACTATAATGTCTCTGGTCTGTTATGGGAACTATAATGTCTCTGGTCTGTTATGGGAACTATAATGTCTCTGGTCTGTTATGGGAACTATAATGTCTCTGTGGTCTGTTATGGGAACTATAATGTCTCTGGTCTGTTATGGGAACTATAATGTCTCTGTAACTCTGTGGTCTGTTATGGGAACTATAATGTCTCTGTAACTCTGTTATGGGAACTATAATGTCTCTGGTCTGTTATGGGAACTATAATGTCTCTGTGGTCTGTTATGGGAACTATAATGTCTCTGTGGTCTGTTATGGGAACTATAATGTCTTTGGTCTGTTATGGGAACTATAATGTCTCTGTAACTCTGTCCTCAGTTATGGGAACTATAATGTCTCTGTAACTCTGGTCTGTTATGGGAACTATAATGTCTCTGTAACTATGGTCTGTTATGGGAACTATAATGTCTCTGGTCTGTTATGGGAACTATAATGTCTCTGTAACTCTGGTCTGTTATGGGAACTATAATACCTCTGGTCTGTTATGGGAACTATAATGTCTCTGGTCTGTTATGGGAACTATAATGTCTCTGGTCTGTTATGGGAACTATAATGTCTCTGGTCAGTTATGGGAACTATAATGTCTCTGGTCTGTTATGGGAACTATAATGTCTCTGGTCTGTTATGGGAACTATAATGTCTCTGGTCTGTTATGGGAACTATAATGACTCTGTAACTCTGTGGTCTGTTATGGGAACTATAATGTCTCTGGTCTGTTATGGGAACTATAATGTCTCTAACTCTGTGGTCTGTTATGGGAACTATAATGTCTCTGGTCTGTTATGGGAACTATAATGTCTCTGGTCTGTTATGGGAACTATAATGTCTCTGTGGTCTGTTATGGGAACTATAATGTCTTTGGTCTGTTATGGGAACTATAATGTCTCTGTAACTCTGTCCTCAGTTATGGGAACTATAATGTCTCTGTAACTCTGGTCTGTTATGGGAACTATAGTGTCTCTGTAACTAGGGTCTGTTATGGGAACTATAATGTCTCTGTAACTGTGGTCTGTTATGGGAACTATAATGTCTCTGGTCTGTTATGGGAACTATAATGTATCTCTGGTCTGTTATGGGAACTATAATGTCTCTAACTCTCTGGTCTGTTATGGGAACTATAATGGAATGTAGGACTGGTCTGTTATGGGAACTATAATGGAATGTAGGACCGAACAAATCACCAGACTTCAAAGCCTTGTTTATAACAAGATGTAAACAGCTGATTGGGATCAGTTGAAGTGGTTTACTCTTCACATCCTGAATGATTAGCTGGGTTGAAGTCATTCTACACAATCCTACATCAAGTTCTGTTTTTGTGAAAAGGGTTTTTATTTGATATGAAGGAGTGGAGGTGATAGTTCCCTGCAACCTGACCTTAATGCAGCCTTTCTTCTGAATGTCTGCTCTGTAAATACAACCTGACATGGTCACTAAACTAAACAACAATAGTAATGACATCATCTGTCCTCCAGGAGGAGGTATGGTCACTAAACAATAATAGTAATGACATCATCTGTCCTCCAGGAGGAGGTATGGTCACTAAACAACAATAGTAATGACATCATCTGTCCTCCAGGAGGAGGTATGGTCACTAAACAACAATAGTAATGACATCATCTGTCCTCCAGGAGGAGGTATGGTCACTAAACAACAATAGTAATTACATCATCTGTCCTCCAGGAGGAGGTATGGTCACTAAACAACAATAGTAATTACATCTGTCCTCCAGGAGGAGGTATGGTCACTAAACAACAATAGTAATTACATCATCTGTCCTCCAGGAGGTAAGGTCACTAAACAACAATAGTAATGACATCATCTGTCCTCCAGGAGGTATGGTCACTAAACAACAATAGTAATTACATCATCTGTCCTCCAGGAGGTTAGGTCACTAAACAACAATAGTAATGACATCCTCTGTCCTCCAGGAGGTATGGTCACTAAACAACAATAGTAATTACATCATCTGTCCTCCAGGAGGAGGTATGGTCACTAAACAACAATAGTAATTACATCATCTGTCCTCCAGGAGGAGGTATGGTCACTAAACAACAATAGTAATTACATCATCTGTCCTCCAGGAGGAGGTATGGTCACTAAACAACAATAGTAATTACATCATCTGTCCTCCAGGAGGAGGTATGGTCACTAAACAACAATAGTAATTACATCATCTGTCCTCCAGGAGGTATGGTCACTAAACAACAATAGTAATGACATCATCTGTCCTCCAGGAGGTATGGTCACTAAACAACAATAGTAATTACATCATCTGTCCTCCAGGAGGAGGTATGGTCACTAAACAACAATAGTAATTACATCATCTGTCCTCCAGGAGGTATGGTCACTAAACAACAATAGTAATTACATCATCTGTCCTCCAGGAGGTATGGTCACTAAACAACAATAGTAATTACATCATCTGTCCTCCAGGAGGTATGGTCACTAAACAACAATAGTAATTACATCATCTGTCCTCCAGGAGGAGGTATGGTCACTAAACAACAATAGTAATTACATCATCTGTCCTCCAGGAGGAGGTATGGTCACTAAACAACAATAGTAATTACATCATCTGTCCTCCAGGAGGTATGGTCACTAAACAACAATAGTAATTACATCATCTGTCCTCCAGGAGGAGGTTAGGTCACTAAACAACAATAGTAATGACATCATCTGTCCTCCAGGAGGAGGTATGGTCACTAAACAACAATAGTAATTACATCATCTGTCCTCCAGGAGGAGGTATGGTCACTAAACAACAATAGTAATTACATCATCTGTCCTCCAGGAGGTATGGTCACTAAACAACAATAGTAATGACATCATCTGTCCTCCAGGAGGTATGGTCACTAAACAACAATAGTAATTACATCATCTGTCCTCCAGGAGGTATGGTCACTAAACAACAATAGTAATGACATCATCTGTCCTCCAGGAGGTATGGTCACTAAACAACAATAGTAATTACATCATCTGTCCTCCAGGAGGAGGTATGGTCACTAAACAACAATAGTAATTACATCATCTGTCCTCCAGGAGGAGGTATGGTCACTAAACAACAATAGTAATTACATCATCTGTCCTCCAGGAGGTATGGTCACTAAACAACAATAGTAATTACATAATCTGTCCTCCAGGAGGAGGTATGGTCAAAAGAAAAAAGGTATGGTCGAAGGAAATGTAATTACAGTGTACAAGATGAAGATGGAGGAAAAGGGAAACCGCACACTGCTCTTGATAGTATCACCGATATTTAATAAGCTTTACGTATCGGCCACACGGCCTTCGTCAGAGCTTTTGGGATCTTTTTAAATTTGCTCCCTTATGTAGACCTGGCCCCACCCACATCCGTTCTACATATCGAAGGGGGTTGGAGGCAAAGGAAAAAACAAATAAGTGCTACCAAATATAACAATATGCATTTCATAAATATTACACAAGTGTATAAATAAGGCGTATTGAACACGTCTGTAAAATCTCAATGAGGACATAGCAAGTTTTCATTAGTCATTGGGTCCATCGTACGAAAAACGTCAGAATAATCTACAAGAGACACTTATTTCATGTTCAAATTCACAACATAACATACAGAGGCATTTCATCATTAAGTCCTTTAGGAAATAATGTCTGGAGGGTGAAAATCCCAAAAACATTCTCTTTTACTCAGAGTATTATTAATATCTCCTCCCCTGTCTGATATCTTAACTTTCTCTATGCCACAAAATCTAAAGGTAGAAATGTCATGATTTAGGGCATTAAAATGTACAGCGACTGGATAATCCATGTCGTTTCTCCTGATTGAACTTTTATGTTCACTAATTCTCTGTTTGAGAGAGCGGGTGGTTTTACCGACATAACAGAGCCCACATGGACATTTAATAATGTAAATAACATGGGTGGTGGAACACCTAATAATGTCATTTATTTGGAACCGTTTCCCTATGTGAGGGTGACAGAAATATTCACACTTTATCATATTGTTGCACTGTGCGTATCCTCTGCATTTATAGCTACCATTTGGTAGAGGGCGTAAAAGAGCTTGGCTAATTTTCTTAAGTGGCTGGCAGTTGGCATGAACCAATTTATCGCGTAAATTGCGACCTCTCCTATACACAATACGTGGTGGATTTTTAAATTCAGCCGGCAAAGCTGGGTCCGATGATAAAATATGCCAATGTTTCTTGACCACATCTCCCACTTTTCGCGAATTCAAAGTATATGTAGTTGTGAACATTACAGAGTGTTCTTTAGCGGGTCTTTGTTGTAGCAGTTCATCTCGTGTTTTTTCCAATGCCAAATGAAGAGCTTCATCCACACATTGTGACGAATAGCCTCTTAGAAACCTACTGCGCATCTCTGCTGCTGTTTCTAGATAATCCTCTGTGGAAAGTGGCATATACGGCGCAGTCTGAAAAACTGGCTTCTTGGAAGTTCTCTTTTTAAATCGCTCAGGGTGGAAGCTGTCCCCCTGTAATTGAGTATTTCTGTCCGGTTCTTTTCTATACAGAGTTGTAAAACAGGGTTCCATTTGATTTCTCAATCCACATATCGAGGCAATGAACACGTTGAGTGTCACGTTCAATAGTGAATTTGAGATTAGGGTCAATGTCATTGAGTAGTGCCATAACATCTGACAGCTCTTCAGTTCCTACCCATATACAAACAGAATGGTCAATATATCGATACCACTTCAGGACTTTATTCAAAAATGGATTCTCGTTTTCATTATTAACCAAACGTTCTTCAAGAAGACCCATATAGAGGTCCATCTCGGAGCGGATGTGGAGCCCAACGATGTTCCATTCGTTTGGAGGTTGTATTCATCATCAAACCTGAAATAGTTGTACGTCAAAACATATTCCGCTCTAGAATGAAGTTTGTTGGTGGATATTCATTAGTATGTCTGTCTCCCAAATAGTGTGCTAGTGCTGCCAGCCCTCCCCACATGGGGAACGCATGTATATAGACTCTCGACATCTAATGTGACCAAAATACAGTCTTCTGTTAAACCCGTTATTGGTGAGATCTTGTTGATGAAGTCTATAGAATATTTTACATGTGATGGCAACGCTTTGCACATGAGATTTAATAAAAGAGTCCACAAAGATCGACAATGGCTCTAACATTGAGCCTATTCCTGCCACCACTGGTCTGCCTGGATAGTTGCCTTGTGTTTTAGGTTTGTGTAATTTCGGTCAAATGTATAAGCATGGACGTATGGCACATTTGCAGCAAAGATATTCATATTCAGGTTTTCAGATAAGGTTGTTTAATAGGGCTTGCTTCAGATTTTTTATTGTTCAGGAATGTGGTGGGTCGTCTCTTCGTTCGCTGGACTTTATCCTGCTAACTGTTACAAATGTCCGAACTGAATTTGGTAAAAGGGCTTTTATGTACTCTGCGCCATCGTCTTGGAACACCTTACACAATACTTTTTAACTGGAAGAACTTGTCCCAATTGGTGTTTTTAAATCACTGATGAAGGATTTTGAGGCTGATTCCCTGACCTGTCAATGTTTTTAACTTGCTGTTTTTGATTCTGTTATACTCTTGTGAATTCAATGGCTTTTACTAGATTACTTCTAGTTTTTCATGTTGTTTGTCTAATTTTTGTAATGACTTGATGCTGCCTATCTTGGCCAGGACGCTCTTGAAAAAGAGATTTTAAATCTCAATGAGCGCTTCCTGGTTAAATAAAGGTTAAATAAAATAAAAAATCCGAGCATATTTCCCTTTGCCAATGCCAATTTAGTTAGGTCAGGGTTAGGTCAGGGTGTGACAGGGGGATGTATGTGTTTTGTATTGTCTAGGGTTTTTTGTATGTTTATGGGGCAGTGTTTAGTCTAGGTGTATGTATGTCTATGGTTGCCTAGATTGGTTCTCAATTAGAGACAGCTGTCTATCGTTGTCTCTGATTGGGAACCATATTTAGGCAGCCATATTCATTAGGTAGTTCGTGGGTGATTGTCTATGTGTAGTGTTTAGTGTCAGCACTATTTGGTTTATAGCGTCACGTTTGTTGTTTTGTATAGTTTGGTCCTCCTCTCTTACACGTTACGACGATCGTGACATGTACAATGCTGTTTTGAGGTTGCCAAGGCGATGCTGCTGAACTATACGTTTCTGATTGATGATGTTCTCTTCTGTCGTCGCGGTAACAAGCCGTTCAAAGGCATTCCATCTCTCTATCATTTAACGGAAGAAGAATTGTCATTTAGCAGACGCTCTTACCCAGAGCAACTAGGGTTACATAGCTTGATCAAGGGCACATCAGCAGATTTTTTTCACATAGTCAGCTCTGGGATTCAAACCAGCAACCTTTCAGTTACTGTCCCAATGCTTTTAACCGCTAGGCTACCTGCCGCCCTCATATCTTCCTTTCTCTCCTCTTCTATCATCCCTTCCTCTCCATCACTCCTTCTCTTGGGAAGAAGGAAAGCGATCCCATCTGAGTCTCTAAACGGTTTCATTGTATTTTCCCTGTGAATAGCCAGTGGCAATATTTGCATTTTATCCCAACTGACAGTAACTGACTACAGCCTCGGTCCTGGTCAGCCCTGTTCCCTATGTAGTACACTACTTTATACTACAGCCCTATGGAGCCCTGTTCCCTATGTAGTACACTACTTTATACTACAGCCCTATGGAGCCCTGTTCCCTATGTAGTACACTACTCTATACTACAGCCCTATGGAGCCCTGTTCCCTATGTAGTACACTACTTTATACTACAGCCCTATGGAGCCCTGTTCCCTATGTAGTACACTACTTTATACTACAGCCTCGGTCCTGGTCAGCCCTGTTCCCTATGTAGTACACTACTTTATACTACAGCCCTATGGAGCCCTGTTCCCTATGTAGTACACTACTTTATACTACAGCCCTATGGAGCCCTGTTCCCTATGTAGTACACTACTTTATACTACAGCCTCGGTCCTGGTCAGCCCTGTTCCCTATGTAGTACACTACTTTATACTACAACCCTATGGAGCCCTGTTCCCTATGTAGTACACTACTTTATACTACAACCCTATGGAGCCCTGTTCCCTATGTAGTACACTACTTTATACTACAGCCTCGGTCCTGGTCAGCCCTGTTCCCTATGTAGTACACTACTTTATACTACAACCCTGTTCCCTATGTAGTACACTACTTTATACTACAGCCCTATGGAGCCCTGTTCCCTATGTAGTACACTACTTTATACTACAGCCCTGTTCCCTATGTAGTACACTACTTTATACTACAGCCTCGGTCCTGGTCAGCCCTGTTCCCTATGTAGTACACTACTTTATACTACAGCCACGGTCCTGGTCAGCCCTGTTCCCTATGTAGTACACTACTTTATACTACAGCCCTGTTCCCTATGTAGTACACTACTTTATACTACAACCCTATGTTCCCTATGTAGTACACTACTTTATACTACAACCCTATGGAGCCCTGTTCCCTATGTAGTACACTACTTTATACTACAGCCTCGGTCCTGGTCAGCCCTGTTCCCTATGTAGTACACTACTTTATACTACAGCCCTGTTCCCTATGTAGTACACTACTTTATACTACAGCCTCGGTCCTGGTCAGCCCTGTTCCCTATGTAGTGCACTACTTTATACTACAGCCCTGTTCCCTATGTAGTACACTACTCTATACTACAGCCTCGGTCCTGGTCAGCCCTGTTCCCTATGTAGTACACTACTTTATACTACAGCCCTGTTCCCTATGTAGTACACTACTCTATACTACAGCCTCGGTCCTGGTCAGCCCTGTTCCCTATGTAGTGCACTACTTTATACTACAGCCCTGTTCCCTATGTAGTACACTACTCTATACTACAGCCTCGGTCCTGGTCAGCCCTGTTCCCTATGTAGTACACTACTTTATACTACAGCCCTGTTCCCTATGTAGTACACTACTTTATACTACAGCCTCGGTCCTGGTCAGCCCTGTTCCCTATGTAGTACACTACTCTATACTACAGCCTCGGTCCTGGTCAGCCCTGTTCCCTATGTAGTACACTACTTTATACTACAGCCTCGGTCCTGGTCAGCCCTGTTCCCTATGTAGTACACTACTTTATACTACAGCCTCGGTCCTGGTCAGCCCTGTTCCCTATGTAGTACACTACTTTATACTACAGCCCTATTCCCTATGTAGTACACTACTCTATACTACAGCCTCGGTCCTGGTCAGCCCTGTTCCCTATGTAGTACACTACTTTATACTACAGCCTCGGTCCTGGTCAGCCCTGTTCCCTATGTAGTACACTACTTTATACTACAGCCTCGGTCCTGGTCAGCCCTGTTCCCTATGTAGTACACTACTTCATACTACAGCCTCGGTCCTGGTCAGCCCTGTTCCCTATGTAGTACACTACTCTATACTACAGCCTCGGTCCTGGTCAGCCCTGTTCCCTATGTAGTACACTACTTTATACTACAGCCTCGGTCCTGGTCAGCCCTGTTCCCTATGTAGTACACTACTTTATACTACAGCCTCGGTCCTGGTCAGCCCTGTTCCCTATGTAGTACACTACTTTATACTACAGCCTCGGTCCTGGTCAGCCCTGTTCCCTATGTAGTACACTACTTTATACTACAGCCTCGGTCCTGGTCAGCCCTGTTCCCTATGTAGTACACTACTCTATACTACAGCCTCGGTCCTGGTCAGCCTTGTTCCCTATGTAGTACACTACTTTATACTACAGCCTCGGTCCTGGTCAGCCCTGTTCCCTATGTAGTACACTACTTTATACTACAGCCTCAGTCCTGGTCAGCCCTGTTCCCTATGTAGTACACTACTTTATACTACAGCCTCGGTCCTGGTCAGCCCTGTTCCCTATGTAGTACACTACTTTATACTACAGCCTCGGTCCTGGTCAGCCCTGTTCCCTATGTAGTACACTACTTTATACTACAGCCTCGGTCCTGGTCAGCCCTGTTCCCTATGTAGTACACTACTTTATACTACAGCCACGGTCCTGGTCAGCCCTGTTCCCTATGTAGTGCACTACTTTATACTACAGCCTCGGTCCTGGTCAGCCCTGTTCCCTATGTAGTACACTACTTTATACTACAGCCCTGTTCCCTATGCAGTACACTACTTTATAATACAGCCTCGGTCCTGGTCAGCCCTGTTCCCTAAGTAGTACACTACTTTATACTACAGCCCTGTTCCCTATGTAGTACACTACTTTATACTACAGCCCTGTTCCCTATGTAGTACACTACTTTATACTACAGCCTCGGTCCTGGTCAGCCCTGTTCCCTATGTAGTGCACTACTTTATACTACAGCCCTGTTCCCTATGTAGTACACTACTTTATACTACAGCCTCGGTCCTGGTCAGCCCTGTTCCCTATGTAGTACACTACTTTATACTACAGCCCTGTTCCCTATGTAGTACACTACTTTATACTACAGCCTCAGTCCTGGTCAGCCCTGTTCCCTATGTAGTGCACTACTTTATACTACAGCCCTGTTCCCTATGTAGTACACTACTTTATACTACAGCCCTGCTCCCTATGTAGTACACTACTTTATACTACAGCCCTATTCCCTATGTAGTACACTACTCTATACTACAGCCTCGGTCCTGGTCAGCCCTGTTCCCTATGTAGTACACTACTCTATACTACAGCCTCGGTCCTGGTCAGCCCTGTTCCCTATGTAGTACACTACTTTATACTACAGCCCTGTTCCCTATGTAGTACACTACTTTATACTACAGCCCTGTTCCCTATGTAGTACACTACTTTATACTACAGCCCTGTTCCCTATGTAGTACACTACTTTATACTACAGCCTCGGTCCTGGTCAGCCCTGTTCCCTATGTAGTACACTACTCTATACTACAGCCTCGGTCCTGGTCAGCCCTGTTCCCTATGTAGTACACTACTTTATACTACAGCCCTGTTCCCTATGTAGTGCACTACTTTATACTACAGCCTCGGTCCTGGTCAGCCCTGTTCCCTATGTAGTGCACTACTTTATACTACAGCCCTGTTCCCTATGTAGTACACTACTTTATACTACAGCCTCGGTCCTGGTCAGCCCTGTTCCCTATGTAGTACACTACTTTATACTACAGCCCTGTTCCCTATGTAGTACACTACTTTATACTACAGCCTCGGTCCTGGTCAGCCCTGTTCCCTATGTAGTGCACTACTTTATACTACAGCCCTGTTCCCTATGTAGTACACTACTTTATACTACAGCCTCGGTCCTGGTCAGCCCTGTTCCCTATGTAGTGCACTACTTTATACTACAGCCTCGGTCCTGGTCAGCCCTGTTCCCTATGTAGTACACTACTTTATACTACAGCCCTGTTCCCTATGTAGTACACTACTTTATACTACAGCCCTGTTCCCTATGTAGTACACTACTTTATACTACAGCCTCGGTCCTGGTCAGCCCTGTTCCCTATGTAGTACACTACTCTATACTACAGCCTCGGTCCTGGTCAGCCCTGTTCCCTATGTAGTACACTACTTTATACTACAGCCTCGGTCCTGGTCAGCCCTGTTCCCTATGTAGTACACTACTTTATACTACAGCCTCGGTCCTGGTCAGCCCTGTTCCCTATGTAGTACACTACTTTATACTACAGCCCTGTTCCCTATGTAGTACACTACTTTATACTACAGCCCTGTTCCCTATGTAGTACGCTGGTGTAGCCTATTACAGGCAACTACAGGAGTATAATGGCAGAATCTGTGAAGGAAGGCCTGTGAAGGAAGGCCTGAACTGTCTGATGCTTTAAGCTGTTTGATTAAATAATTAAGACTGACAAATGACTTGGGAGGGAGCCCGAAATCAAGATAACCAGAAGGAAAAACCCTTGTTCCTGACCCTCCTCCCTCTGCTGCTGGCCTTCCTTCACAGATTCTGACTGTCCTCCCTCTGCTGCTGGCCTTCCTTCACAGATTCTGACCTTCATCCCTCTGCTGCTGGCCTTCCTTCACAGATTCTGACCCTCATCCCTCTGCTGCTGGCCTTCCTTCACAGATTCTGACCCTCCTCCCTCTGCTGCTGGCCTTCCTTCACAGATTCTGCCATTATACTCCTGTAGTTGCCTGTAATAGGCTACACCAGCGGTCGGCAACCTTTTCCATATGGAGGGCAGATTTATCTTACCATTTCTACCAATCCGAGGGCCAGTTATGATTTTCATTTGCACATTTTCGTGGAACCGTTTAATTTCATTTATAATTGTCTTTGTATCTCAAAATCATCTAAATGTCAAAATGTAAATTAAAATTATACAAATCTAAAAGTAACTTATTGCCATTGTCAACTATGTAAAAATAGCCCACATAAAGCCAACACATAAAAACATTGCAGCCTGCAGGTAGATAATATCCTGATAAAAATAAATATCCTATAAATCACATTGGCTACACATGACCTGTCTGTCAACGAACTGGAAACATTGTATCAACTGGGTCTGCCCAAAACTCAAGCTAGCAAACCTGAAACATTGTATGAAATATTGTGTGCCCTCAGTTTCCCTCTCCAGTGACCTCGGGACAGACACAGCTGTAGGCTGTTTGTTACAATGGATAAGAAGTAGACAGGTATTTTATGGCCTTTCCACTGGATCAGAGCATTACATTTTTCCCTTTCATGCTGAGTGGTTATTGAAAGGGAAAGAGCTGAAAATATTGTTCAAATACTTTGAGGAACTATTATCATTCTCAGTTGATTCTAAAAACAGACTTTGTTTACTTGCTGTTTGAGGTGAAGAAAAAATACTTTGAGAAGCTCCACAGCTCAATAGTGGTGGTGAGTTAAGACAATCAGAAATACTCTCAGACAAATGAGAACAGTTATAGGCGCAGGCCATGTAGATTAGTCCTACTTCTATATGTGTAACAGTTTAACTTCCTCCCTCTGCTTTAACCCCTCTCCCCGACCCGGGTGCGAACCAGGAACCTTCTGCACACACCAACAACAGTCACCCACGAAGCATCGTTACCCATCGCTCCACAAAAGCCGCGGCCCTTTCAGAGCAAGGGGAACCACTACTTCAAGGTCTCAGAGCGAGTGACGTCACCGATTGAAACGCTATTAGCGCGCACCACCGCTAACTAGCTGGCCATTTCACATCCGTTACATAATCAGGTGCGTGTCCTTTCTCAACATTGACAGGAGCGTTTCAAACAAAATATTATTAATAAACTGACAAAACTCCTAAATGGGAGTGAAATAAACAGAAACTTGTTTCTCACAAGTGTAGCATCAAATGTATTTATAAAGCCCTTCTTACATCAGCTGATATCTCAAAGTGCTGTACAGAAACCCAGCCTAAAACCCCAAACAGCAAGCAATGCAGGTGTAGAAGCACGGTGGCTAGGAAAAACTCCCTAGAAAGGCCAAAACCTAGGAAGAAACCTAGAGAGGAACCAGGCTATGAGGGGTGGCAAAACATATGTCCACTCCGACAATGAGAACCGTAGTTTCTTAACGACTGGATTAATACAGGGACGAAAATTAACACCGGTAGATTTTGGAATTGGCATTTCACTTGCATTTGTGAATTAAAATAGTCAAGTACGATCACATTTATAGCAAAGTAAATGCTGCCGTTGCTGTTTTCAAATTATTTCTACCGTTTTCATAACTGGCTAATTTAATCGCACAAAGTGAAAGAACTACAAATCCTATAGCCTGTCCTACGTCGAACTGCAACACTGTCTGGCTGGGAAGGTGCGCAGTCATAAAAGTTGGTCTAGTTTACTTTAAACGACAGTCTACTGAATTGAGACTTTGTCCTTCTGTTTTTTTTTGTTGCTATTTACGTTGTTTTGTTCACAAACTAGGCTGGTTTTTCAATGTTTGAGTATCAGCTGCTAGTGAACACAAGAAAACGCAGCTACTAGTCAGACTGTCAATCTCACTGCTACACGACTCTCCAGTCGCGTTGCCACGGTAACCTCCGCCCTTAAAGGGGCAGGGTGTTTTCAATACAGACCCCTTTTCGTCATCCGGTATTCCATATAAGGCATCCATACCTTATGAAAGTTGCACAGTATACCCTTAATCTGGTAATGCATCTAATCTAGTGATTCATAACTTGACATCCATTGTGTCATTGTTGTTGGATTAACAACCTTCAAATTAATGGCAATGCATTTCTTAGCCGTTATAGATGCTAGGTTACACAGTTTCTTCTGATAACAGTCTCCTGTATCAACATCTCCAGTATCAACATCTCCTGTATCAACATCTCCAGTATCAACATCTCCTGTATCAACATCTCCTGTATCAACATCTCCTGTATCAACATCTCCAGTATCAACATCTCCATCTCCTGTATCAACATCTCCTGTATCAACATCTCCTGTATCAACATCTCCTGTATCAACATCTCCAGTATCAACATCTCCAGTATCAACATCTCCAGTATCAACGTCTCCAGTATCAACATCTCCTGTATCAACATCTCCAGTATCAACATCTCCTGTATCAACATCTCCAGTATCAACATCTCCTGTATCAACATCTCCTGTATCAACATCAACATCTCCAGTATCAACATCTCCAGTATCAACATCTCCAGTATCAACATCTCCTGTATCTCCATCTCCAGTATCAACATCTCCAGTATCAACATCTCCAGTATCAACATCTCCAGTATCAACATCTTCTGTATCAACATCTCCTGTATCTCCATCTCCAGTATCAACATCTCCAGTATCAACATCTCCAGTATCAACATCTCCTGTATCAACATCTCCTGTATCTCCATCTCCAGTATCAACATCTCCTGTATCAACATCTCCTGTATCAACATCTCCTGTATCAACATCAACATCTCCAGTATCAACATCTCCAGTATCAACATCTCCAGTATCAACATCTCCAGTATCAACATCTCCTGTATCAACATCTCCTGTATCTCCATCTCCAGTATCAACATCTCCTGTATCAACATCTCCTGTATCAACATCTCCTGTATCAACATCAACATCTCCAGTATCAACATCTCCAGTATCAACATCTCCAGTATCAACATCTCCAGTATCAACATCTCCTGTATCTCCATCTCCAGTATCAACATCTCCTGTATCAACATCTCCTGTATCAACATCTCCAGTAACAACATCTCCTGTATCTCCATCTCCAGTATCAACATCTCCTGTATCAACATCTCCTGTATCTCCATCTCCAGTATCAACATCTCCAGTATCAACATCTCCAGTATCAACATCTCCAGTATCAACATCTCCAGTATCAACATCTCCAGTATCAACATCTCCAGTATCAACATCTCCTGTATCTCCATCTCCAGTATCAACATCTCCAGTATCAACATCTCCAGTATCAACATCTCCAGTATCAACATCTCCAGTATCAACATCTCCTGTATC